>NW_027258358.1:0-32500 GCF_045791955.1 Oncorhynchus clarkii lewisi
TGGGGAGGGGCTTCCAGGAGAGGTGTTGGGGGAGGGGCTTCCAGGAGAGTGGTTGGGTGAGGGGCTTCCAGGAGAGTGGTTGGATGAGGGGCTTCCAGGAGAAGTGTTGGGGAGGGGCTTCCAGGAGAAGTGTTGGGGATGGGCTTCCAGGAGAGGTGTTGGGGGAGGGGCTTCCAGGAGAAGTGTTGGAAGGGGCTTCCAGGAGAAGTGTTGGGGGAGGGGCTTCCAGGAGAAGTGTTGGGGAAGAGCTTCCAGGAGAAGTGTTGGGGAGGGGCTTCCAGGAGAAGTGTTGGGGAGGAGCTTCCAGGAGAGGTGTTGGGGAGGAGCTTCCAGGAGAGGTGTTGGGGGAGGGGTTTCCAGGAGAAGTGTTGGGGAGGAGCTTCCAGGAGAGGTGTTGGGGGAGGGGCTTCCAGGAGAGGAAGGAAAGAGAGGGGAACAATAGTACAGGTGTGCATCAAGGAGGAAAGGAGAGAGGAGGATAATTACCCTGTTTCTGGTTGATTTATTCATTGTAACTAGACCAGAGAGAGAGAGAGAGAGAGGGAGGGAGGGAGGGAGGGAGGGAGGGAGGGTGGACGGACGGATGGATGGATGGAAGGGGGGGGAAGGGAGAGAGAAAGATAATTACCCTCTCTCTGGGTTGATTTATTGTAACCAGACCAGAGGGAGGGGTAGAAAGGGGGTTTGATACATCTTTAGTACTCTACAGGTCACACCTGGTTAAGAGAGGTGGAGGGGGAGGGTGTTATTAAAAAGGATTGTTTCACAGTTTGGCCAAGGAGAAAGAGAAAATGGCAATAAAACAGACTATATAAAAAAAGGGCTGAGATCTGGGCTCTGTTCCCAGGCTGGGCCCTACGTTGTTAATGGGTGCCCTGTAGAGTGTCAAGCTGTCAGTATGGAGCCTTGGCCTCAGGCTCACCAGCTATTGACTCTTGTGTGTGTTCAGTTCAGCTAGCCACCTCTAGCCGTGCTAACAGCTCTGTATTCATGCTGTTTTCAGTTCAGCTAGCCACCTCTAGCCGTGCTAACAGCTCTGTATTCATGCTGTTTTCAGTTCAGCTAGCCACCTCTAGCCGTGCTAACAGCTCTGTATTCATGCTGTTTTCAGTTCAGCTAGCCACCTCTAGCCGTGCTAACAGCTCTGTATTCATGCTGTGTTCAGTTCAGATAGCCACCTCTAGCCGTGCTAACAGCTCTGTATTCATGCTGTGTTCAGTTCAGATAGCCACCTCTAGCCGTGCTAACAGCTCTGTATTCATGCTGTTTTCAGTTCAGCTAGCCACCTCTAGCCGTGCTAACAGCTCTGTATTCATGCTGTTTTCAGTTCAGCTAGCCACCTCTAGTCGTGCTAACAGCTCTGTATTCATGCTGTGTTCAGTTCAGCTAGCCACCTCTAGCCGTGCTAACAGCTCTGTATTCATGCTGTGTTCAGTTCAGCTAGCCACCTCTAGCCGTGCTAACAGCTCTGTATTCATGCTGTTTTCAGTTCAGCTAGCCACATCTAGCCGTGCTAACAGCTCTGGCAATAAAACAGACTATATAAAAAAAGGGCTGAGATCTGGGCTCTGTTCCCAGGCTGGGCCCTACGTTGTTAATGGGTGCCCTGTAGAGTGTCAAATCAAATCAAATCAAATTTTATTTGTCACATACACATGGTTAGCAGATGTTAATGCGAGTGTAGCGAAATGCTTGTGCTTCTAGTTCCGACAATGCAGTAATAACAAGTAATCTAACTAACAATTCCAAACTACTGTCTTGTACACAGTGTAAGGGGATAAAGAATATGTACATAAGGATATATGAATGAGTGATGGTACAGAGCAGCATAGGCAAGATACAGTAGATGGTATCGGGTACAGTATGTACAAATGAGATGAGTATGTAAACAAAGTGGCATAGTATAGTATAAAGTGGCTAGTGATACATGTATTACATAAGGATACCGTCGATGATATAGAGTACAGTATATACGTATGCGTATGAGATGAATAATGTAGGGTAAGTAACATTTATATAAGGTAGCATTGTTTAAAGTGGCTAGTGATATATTTACATCATTTCCCATCAATTCCCATTATTAAAGTGGCTGGAGTTGAGTCAGTGTCAGTGTGTTGGCAGCAGCCACTCAGTGTTAGTGGTGGCTGTTTAACAGTCTGATGGCCTTGAGATAGAAGCTGTTTTTCAGTCTCTCGGTCCCAGCTTTGATGCACCTGTACTGACCTCGCCTTCTGGATGATAGCGGGGTGAACAGGCAGTGGCTCGGGTGGTTGATGTCCTTGATGATCTTTATGGCCTTCCTGTGACATCGGGTGGTGTAGGTGTCCTGGAGGGCAGGTAGTTTGCCCCCGGTGATGCGTTGTGCAGACCTCACTACCCTCTGGAGAGCCTTACGGTTGAGGGCGGTGCAGTTGCCATACCAGGCGGTGATACAGCCCGCCAGGATGCTCTCGATTGTGCATCTGTAGAAGTTTGTGAGTGCTTTTGGTGACAAGCCGAATTTCTTCAGCCTCCTGAGGTTGAAGAGGCGCTGCTGCGCCTTCTTCACGATGCTGTCTGTGTGAGTGGACCAATTCAGTTTGTCTGTGATGTGTATGCCGAGGAACTTAAAACTTGCTACCCTCTCCACTACTGTTCCATTGATGTGGATAGGGGGGTGTTCCCTCTGCTGTTTCCTGAAGTCCACAATCATCTCCTTAGTTTTGTTGACGTTGAGTGTGAGGTTGTTTTCCTGACACCACACTCCGAGGGCCCTCACCTCCTCCCTGTAGGCCGTCTCATCGTTGTTGGTAATCAAGCCTACCACTGTTGTGTCGTCCGCAAACTTGATGATTGAGTTGGAGGCGTGCGTGGCCACGCAGTCGTGGGTGAACAGGGAGTACAGGAGAGGGCTCAGAACGCAACCTTGTGGGGCCCCAGTGTTGAGGATCAGCGGGGAGGAGATGTTGTTGCCTACCCTCACCACCTGGGGGCGGCCCGTCAGGAAGTCCAGTACCCAGTTGCACAGGGCGGGGTCGAGACCCAGGGTCTCGAGCTTGATGACGAGCTTGGAGGGTACTATGGTGTTGAATGCCGAGCTGTAGTCGATGAACAGCATTCTCACATAGGTATTCCTCTTGTCCAGATGGGTTAGGGCAGTGTGCAGTGTGGTTGAGATTGCATCGTCTGTGGACCTATTTGGGCGGTAAGCAAATTGGAGTGGGTCTAGGGTGTCAGGTAGGGTGGAGGTGATATGGTCCTTGACTAGTCTCTCAAAGCACTTCATGATGACGGATGTGAGTGCTACGGGGCGGTAGTCATTTAGCTCAGTTACCTTAGCTTTCTTGGGAACAGGAACAATGGTGGCCCTCTTGAAGCATGTGGGAACAGCAGACTGGTATAGGGATTGATTGAATATGTCCGTAAACACACCGGCCAGCTGGTCTGCGCATGCTCTGAGGGCGCGGCTGGGGATGCCATCTGGGCCTGCAGCCTTGCGAGGGTTAACACGTTTAAATGTCTTACTCACCTCGGCTGCAGTGAAGGAGAGACCGCATGTTTTCGTTGCAGGCCGTGTCAGTGGCACTGTATTGTCCTCAAAGCGGGCAAAAAAGTTATTTAGTCTGCCTGGGAGCAAGACATCCTGGTCCGTGACTGGGCTGGGTTTCTTCCTGTAGTCCGTGATTGACTGTAGACCCTGCCACATGCCTCTTGTGTCTGAGCCGTTGAATTGAGATTCTACTTTGTCTCTGTACTGGCGCTTAGCTTGTTTGATAGCCTTGCGGAGGGAATAGCTGCACTGTTTGTATTCGGTCATGTTACCAGACACCTTGCCCTGATTAAAAGCAGTGGTTCGCGCTTTCAGTTTCACACGAATGCTGCCATCAATCCACGGTTTCTGGTTAGGGAATGTTTTAATCGTTGCTATGGGAACGACATCTTCAACGCACGTTCTAATGAACTCGCACACCGAATCAGCGTATTCGTCAATGTTGTTATCTGACGCAATACGAAACATCTCCCAGTCCACGTGATGGAAGCAGTCTTGGAGTGTGGAGTCAGCTTGGTCGGACCAGCGTTGGACAGACCTCAGCGTGGGAGCCTCTTGTTTTAGTTTCTGTCTGTAGGCAGGGATCAACAAAATGGAGTCGTGGTCAGCTTTTCCGAAAGGGGGGCGGGGCAGGGCCTTATATGCGTCGCGGAAGTTAGAGTAACAATGGTCCAAGGTCTTTCCTCCCCTGGTTGCGCAATCGATATGCTGATAAAATTTGGGGAGTCTTGTTTTCAGATTAGCCTTGTTAAAATCCCCAGCTACAATGAATGCAGCCTCCGGATAAATTGTTTCCAGTTTGCAGAGAGTTAAATAAAGTTCGTTCAGAGCCATCGATGTGTCTGCTTGGGGGGGGATATATACGGCTGTGATTATGATCGAAGAGAATTCTCTTGGTAGATAATGCGGTCTACATTTGATTGTGAGGAATTCTAAATCAGGTGAACAGAAGGATTTGAGTTCCTGTATGTTTCTTTCATCGCACCATGTCACGTTAGTCATAAGGCATACGCCCCCGCCCCTCTTTTTACCAGAAAGATGTTTTTTCCTGTCTGCGCGATGCGTGGAGAAACCTGTTGGCTGCACCGCTTCGGATTGCGTCTCTCCAGTAAGCCACGTTTCCGTGAAGCAAAGAACGTTACAGTCTCTGATGTCCCTCTGGAATGCTACCCTTGCTCGGATTTCATCAACCTTGTTGTCAAGAGACTGGACATTGGCAAGAAGAATGCTAGGGAGTGGTGCGCGCTGTGCCCGTCTCCGGAGTCTGACCAGTAGACCGCCTCGTTTCCCTCTCTTTCGGAGTCGTTTTTTTGGGTCGCTGCATAGGATCCACTCCTTTGTCCTGTTTGTAAGGCAGAACACAGGATCCGCGTCGCGAAAAACATATTCTTGGTCGTACTGATGGTGAGTTGATGCTGATCTTATATTCAGTAGTTCTTCTCGACTGTATGTAATGAAACCTAAGATGACCTGGGGTACTAATGTAAGAAATAACACGTAAAAAAACAAAAAACTGCATAGTTTCCTAGGAACGCGAAGCGAGGCGGCCATCTCTGTCGGCGCCGCCGAGTGTTGTGTTCATGCTGTGTTCAGTTCAGCTAGCCACCTCTAGCCGTGCTAACAGCTCTGTATTCATGCTGTTTTCAGTTCAGCTAGCCACCTCTAGCCGTGCTAACAGCTCTGTATTCATGCTGTGTTCAGTTCAGCTAGCCACCTCTAGCCGTGCTAACAGCTCTGTATTCATGCTGTTTTCAGTTCAGCTAGCCACCTCTAGCCGTGTTAACAGCTCTGTATTCATGCTGTGTTCGGTTCAGCTAGCCACCTCTAGCCGTGCTAACAGCTCTGTATTCATGCTGTGTTCAGTTCAGCTAGCCACCTCTAGCCGTGCTAACAGCTCTGTATTCATGCTATGTTCAGTTCAGCTAGCCACCTCTAGCCGTGCTAACAGCTCTGTATTCATGCTGTGTTCAGTTCAGCTAGCCACCTCTAGCCGTGCTAACAGCTCTGTATTCATGCTGTGTTCAGTTCAGCTAGCCACCTCTAGCCGTGCTAACAACTCTGTATTCATGCTGGGTTCAGTTCAGCTAGCCACCTCTAGCCGTGCTAACAGCTCTGTAAGTACAGTATACTATCTGTGTGTATGCAGTTCACCCAGCCTCCGCCAGCCGTGCTAACAGCAATATAAATATACAATCTGTGTGTATGTAGTTCACCAAGCCTCCGCTATCCGTGCTAACAGCAATATAAATATACAATCTGTGTGTATGCAGTTCACCCAGCCTCCGCTAGGTGTGCTAACAGCAATAAAAATATACAATCTGTGTGTATGTAGTTCACCCAGCCTCCGCTATCTGTGCTAACAGCAATATAAATATACAATCTGTGTGTATGTAGTTCACCCAGCCTCCGCTAGCTGTGCTAACAGCTCACCTACTAGACTACAGTACCACATCGGTGGCTGCAGCAGCCAAGGTCACCAGTTGAGAGAGAGACCTCCAGATTATAAAGGATTAAGAGTGAGGGAGTATTATTCCACCCTGCCATGCAGCAGGCTAGAGGCTACAGCATACAGCATACAGCATACAGCACACACACACACACACACACACACACACACACACACACACACACACACACACACACACACATACACATACACAGGCTTCTACTAATCAGGTCTTTAAAAGAGAGCCAGACTTCATCGCAAATGGATGTAGTGCAGTATTTTTGACCAGAGCACTACTGAACTACACACACAGCTGTCAAAAGTAGTGCACTGTATAGGGTATAGGGGCAACCTCCCCTCCCTCCCTCCCTCCCTTCCTATCTCCCTCCCTCCCTCCCTCCCTCCCTCCCTCCCTCCCTCCCTCCCTCTATCCCCCTCCCTCCCTCCCTCCCTCCCTCCCTCCCTCCCTCCCTCCCTCTCTCTCTCTCCATCTCTATTCCCTCTATCCTCCTCCCTCTCTCCTCACTCTCTCTCTCTCCCTCTCTATTCCCTCTATCCTCCTTCCTCTCTCCTCGCTCTCTCCTCACTCTCTCCCTCTCTATTCCCTCTATCCCCCTCCCTCTCTCTCTCTCTCTCCTCCCTCTCTCCTCACTCTCTCTCTCTCCCTCTCTATTCCCTCTATCCTCCTCCCTCTCTATCTGACGGGAGGTGCCATGTGGAGGTATTGTGCAATCTGTTGTCAGTAACTGTCCTCATGGGCCTTCCTTGTTGGATGCTGTGTGTGTGTGTTAAGAGAGATTCAATGTAGTAGTGTGTGTATGTTGACTCATAAACTTTTGTCATTGATTGAAAGATTATTGATTGTAAGCCGATCTTGAATAGATTATCTGACTCACATGATGTCACAAACACATTCCTATATCCTGACGCGTAGTAAGGCATCACCAGGAAGGTTTAACCGACCAATCGACGCCATGCCTTTTCAACAGCATGGATTAGCAGTGATCCTGCAGCTCTCTGAGAACTGAGTAAGTCCCTCCCCATCCCCTTCATATTACTGGACCATAAAGAGATTACAGGACCGACCAGGACCAAAGCATCTGTACTAGGCTCAGGATGGTAGATGGTGAATGCGGGGAGAGAGGGAGAGAGAGAGAGAGAGAGAGAGAGAGAGACAGAGAGAGAGACAGAGCGAGAGAGACAGAGAGAGAGACAGAGAGACAGAGAGAGAGAGAGACAGAGAGAGAGAGACAGAGAAAGAGAGAGACAGAGAGAGAGACAGAGCGAGAGAGACAGAGAGAGAGAGAGAGAGAGAGAGAGAGAGAGAGAGAGAGAGAGAGAGAGAAAGAGAGAGAGCAGGACGGTAGGGGGTAGGGGGAAGGTTGGAGAACAGTGTTGGGGGGTGCCCTCCGTCAGTGTAGCTGCAGACGATGCAGAGGTGGTCAGAGTGCACACTAGCAGCAACTATAGAACAGGGACTACAAGGAGAAGAGCATAGTAGGGCGCCTACCTAGTGTATAGAATGGCCGTAGCCCCGAGTGACTGAGTGAACCAGACGTAGAGTACCATAGAGAGTGTATCAGGTGGATGCTGAGAGAGAGAGGCCTACAACCTGACGATAAGAAGGAAGGAAGGAAGGAACGTGAGGAGTACCTGACTGCAACTCGTCATGGCCTTGGCCTGCCTGAGCTGTGTATCACTCAGATCTAGAGGTATGGTACTGTGTATCTATCAGATCTAGAGGTATGGTACTGTCTGGGCTGTGTATTTATCAGATCTAGAGGTATGGTACTGTGTATCTATTAGATCTAGAGGAATGGTACTGTGTGTCTCTCAGATCTAGAGGAATGGTACTGTGTATCTCTCAGATTTAGAGGTATGGTACTGTGTATCTATCAGATCTAGAGGTATGGTATTGTGTATCTATCAGATCTAGAGATATGGTACTGTCTATCTCTCAGAACTAGAGGTATGGTACTGTCTGGGCTATCTCTCAGATCTAGAGGTATGGTACTGTGTATCTCTCAGATCTAGAGGTATGGTACTGTGTATCTCTCAGATCTAGAGGTATGGTACTGTGTATCTATTAGATCTAGAGGTATGGTACTGTGTATCTATTAGATCTAGAGGTATGGTACTGTGTATCTATTAGATCTAGAGGTATGGTACTGTGTATCTATTCGATCTAGAGGTATGGTACTGTGTATCTATTAGATCTAGAGGTATGGTACTGTGTATCTATCAGATCTAGAGGTATGGTACTGTGTATCTATTAGATCTAGAGGTATGGTACTGTGTATCTATTAGATCTAGAGGTATGGTACTGTGTATCTCTCAGATCTAGAGGTATGGTACTGTGTGTCTATTACATCTAGAGGTATGGTACTGTGTATCTCTCAGATCTAGAGTTATGGTACTGTGTATCTATCAGATCTAGAGGTATGGTACTGTCTGGGCTGTGTATCTCTCAGATCTAGAGGTATGGCACTGTGTATCTATTAGATCTAGAGGTATGGTACTGTGTATCTATCAGATCTAGAGGTATGGTACTGTGTATTTATCAGATCTAGAGGTATGGTACTGTGTATCTATCAGATCTAGAGGTATGGTACTGTGTATCTATCAGATCTAGAGGTATGGTACTGTGTATCTATCAGATCTAGAGGTATGGTACTGTCTGGGCTGTGTCTCTCTCAGATCTAGAGGTATGGTACAGTCTGGGCTGTGTATCTATCAGATCTAGAGGTATGGTACTGTGTATTTATCAGATCTAGAGGTATGGTACTGTGTATCTCTGAGATCTAGAGGTATGGTACTGTGTATCTATCAGATCTAGAGGTATGGTACTGTGTATCTATCAGATCTAGAGTTATGGTACTGTGTATCTATCAGATCTAGAGGTATGGTACTGTGTATCTATCAGATCTAGAGGTATGGTACTGTGTATCTATCAGATCTAGAGGTATGGTACTGTGTATCTATCAGATCTAGAGGTATGGTACTGTCTGGGCTGTGTCTCTCTCAGATCTAGAGGTATGGTACAGTCTGGGCTGTGTATCTATCAGATCAAATCAAATCAAATCAAATTTTATTTGTCACATACACATGGTTAGCAGATGTTAATGCGAGTGTAGCGAAATGCTTGTGCTTCTAGTTCCGACAATGCAGTAATAACAAGTAATCTAACTAACAATTCCAAAACTACTGTCTTGTACACAGTGTAAGGGGATAAAGAATATGTACATAAGGATATATGAATGAGTGATGGTACAGAGCAGCATAGGCAAGATACAGTAGATGGTATCGAGTACAGTATGTACAAATGAGATGAGTATGTAAACAAAGTGGCATAGTTTAAAGTGGCTAGTGATACATGTATTACATAAGGATACAGTCGATGATATAGAGTACAGTATATACGTATGCATATGAGATTAATAATGTAGGGTAAGTAACATTATATAAGGTAGCATTGTTTAAAGTGGCTAGTGATATATTTACATCATTTCCCATCAATTCCCATTATTAAAGTGGCTGGAGTTGAGTCAGTGTCAGTGTGTTGGCAGCAGCCACTCAGTGTTAGTGGTGGCTGTTTAACAGTCTGATGGCCTTGAGATAGAAGCTGTTTTTCAGTCTCTCGGTCCCAGCTTTGATGCACCTGTACTGACCTCGCCTTCTGGATGATAGCGGGGTGAACAGGCAGTGGCTCGGGTGGTTGATGTCCTTGATGATCTTTATGGCCTTCCTGTGACATCGGGTGGTGTAGGTGTCCTGGAGGGCAGGTAGTTTGCCCCCGGTGATGCGTTGTGCAGACCTCACTACCCTCTGGAGAGCCTTACGGTTGAGGGCGGTGAAGTTGCCATACCAGGCGGTGATACAGCCCGCCAGGATGCTCTCGATTGTGCATCTGTAGAAGTTTGTGAGTGCTTTTGGTGACAAGCCAAATTTCTTCAGCCTCCTGAGGTTGAAGAGGCGCTGCTGCGCCTTCTTCACGATGCTGTCTGTGTGAGTGGACCAATTCAGTTTGTCTGTGATGTGTATGCCGAGGAACTTAAAACTTGCTACCCTCTCCACTACTGTTCCATCGATGTGGATAGGGGGGTGTTCCCTCTGCTGTTTCCTGAAGTCCACAATCATCTCCTTAGTTTTGTTGACGTTGAGTGTGAGGTTATTTTCCTGACACCACACTCCGAGGGCCCTCACCTCCTCCCTGTAGGCCGTCTCGTCGTTGTTGGTAATCAAGCCTACCACTGTTGTGTCGCCGGCAAACTTGAAGATTGAGTTGGAGGCGTGCGTGGCCACGCAGTCGTGGGTGAACAGGGAGTACAGGAGAGGGCTCAGAACGCACCCTTGTGGGGCCCCAGTGTTGAGGATCAGCGGGGAGGAGATGTTGTTGCCTACCCTCACCACCTGGGGGCGGCCCGTCAGGAAGTCCAGTACCCAGTTGCACAGGGCGGGGTCGAGACCCAGGGTCTCGAGCTTGATGACGAGCTTGGAGGGTACTATGGTGTTGAATGCCGAGCTGTAGTCGATGAACAGCATTCTCACATAGGTATTCCTCTTGTCCAGATGGGTTAGGGCAGTGTGCAGTGTGGTTGAGATTGCATCGTCTGTGGACCTATTTGGGCGGTAAGCAAATTGGAGTGGGTCTAGGGTGTCAGGTAGGGTGGAGGTGATATGGTCCTTGACTAGTCTCTCAAAGCACTTCATGATGACGGATGTGAGTGCTACGGGGCGGTAGTCGTTTAGCTCATTTACCTTAGCTTTCTTGGGAACAGGAACAATGGTGGCCCTCTTGAAGCATGTGGGAACAGCAGACTGGTATAGGGATTGATTGAATATGTCCGTAAACACACCGGCCAGCTGGTCTGCGCATGCTCTGAGGGCGCGGCTGGGGATGCCGTCTGGGCCTGCAGCCTTGCGAGGGTTAACACGTTTAAATGTCTGAATCACCTCGGCTGCAGTGAAGGAGAGACCGCATGTTTTCGTTGCAGGCCGTGTCAGTGGCACTGTATTGTCCTCAATGCGGGCAAAAAAGTTATTTAGTCTGCCTGGGAGCAAGACATCCTGGTCCGTGACTGGGCTGGATTTCTTCCTGTAGTCCGTGATTGACTGTAGACCCTGCCACATGCCTCTTGTGTCTGAGCCGTTGAATTGAGATTCTACTTTGTCTCTGTACTGGCGCTTAGCTTGTTTGATAGCCTTGCGGAGGGAATAGCTGCACTGTTTGTATTCGGTCATGTTACCAGACACCTTGCCCTGATTAAAAGCAGTGGTTCGCGCTTTCAGTTTCACACGAATGCTGCCATCAATCCACGGTTTCTGGTTAGGGAATGTTTTAATCGTTGCTATGGGAACGACATCTTCAACGCACGTTCTAATGAACTCGCACACCGAATCAGCGTATTCGTCAATGTTGTTATCTGACGCAATACGAAACATCTCCCAGTCCACGTGATGGAAGCAGTCTTGGAGTGTGGAGTCAGCTTGGTCGGACCAGCGTTGGACAGACCTCAGCGTGGGAGCCTCTTGTTTTAGTTTCTGTCTGTAGGCAGGGATCAACAAAATGGAGTCGTGGTCAGCTTTTCCGAAAGGGGGGCGGGGCAGGGCCTTATATGCGTCGCGGAAGTTAGAGTAACAATGATCCAAGGTCTTTCCACCCCTGGTTGCGCAATCGATATGCTGATAAAATTTAGGGAGTCTTGTTTTCAGATTAGCCTTGTTAAAATCCCCAGCTACAATGAATGCAGCCTCCGGATAAATTGTTTCCAGTTTGCAGAGAGTTAAATAAAGTTTGTTCAGAGCCATCGATGTGTCTGCTTGGGGGGGGATATATACGGCTGTGATTATAATCGAAGAGAATTCTCTTGGTAGATAATGCGGTCTACATTTGATTGTGAGGAATTCTAAATCAGGTGAACAGAAGGATTTGAGTTCCTGTATGTTTCTTTCATCACACCATGTCACGTTGGCCATGAGGCATACATACGCCCCCGCCCCTCTTCTTACCAGAAAGATGTTTGTTTCTGTCAGCGCGATGCGTGGAGAAACCTGTTGGCTGCACCGCTTCGGATAGAGTCTCTCCAGTGAGCCATGTTTCAGTGAAGCAAAGGACGTTACAGTCTCTGATGTCCCTCTGGAATGCTACCCTTGCTCGGATTTCATCAACCTTGTTGTCAAGAGACTGGACATTGGCAAGAAGAATGCTAGGGAGTGGTGCACGGTGTGCCCGTCTCCGGAGTCTGACCAGAAGACCGCCTCGTTTCCCTCTCTTTCGGAGTCGATTTTTTGGGTCGCTGCATAGGATCCACTCCGTTGTCCTGTTTGTAAGGCAGAACACAGGATCCGCGTCGCGAAAAACATATTCTTGGTCGTACTGATGGTGAGTTGACGCTGATCTTATATTCAGTAGTTCTTCTCGACTGTATGTAATGAAACCTAAGATGACCTGGGGTACTAATGTAAGAAATAACACGTAAAAAAACTAAAAACTGCATAGTTTCCTAGGAACGCGAAGCGAGGCGGCCATCTCTGTCGGCGCCGGAAGTGTGTGGTACTGTGTATCTATCAGATCTAGAGGTATGGTAATGTGTATCTCTGAGATCTAGAGGTATGGTACTGTGTGTCTATTAGATCTAGAGGTATGGTACTGTGTGTCTATTAGATCTAGAGGTATGGTACTGTGTGTCTATTAGATCTAGAGGTATGGTACTGTCTGGGCTGTGTATCGCTCAGATCTAGAGGGATGGTACTGTGTATCTGTCAGATATAGAGGTATGGTACTGTGTATCTCTCAGATCTAGAGGGATGGTACTGTGTATCTCTCAGATCTAGAGGTATGGTACTGTGTATCTATCAGATCTAGAGGTATGGTACTGTGTATCTATCAGATCTAGAGGTATGGTACTGTGTATCTATCAGATCTAGAGGTATGGTACTGTCTGGGCTGTGTATTTATCAGATCTAGAGGTATGGTACTGTCTGGGCTGTGTGTCTCTCAGATCTAGAGTTATGGTACTGTGTGTCTATTAGATCTAGATTTATAACCTGTGGGGAAAAAAACAATATTATGACATGGGTCAAAAATATACTATTCTCTTTTTCAAAATCACTTCCTCTGAGCTCTCAGCTCTAGGTTATCGGTATGTATGGTACTGTGTATCTATCAGATCTAGAGGTATGGTACTGTGTATCTATCAGATCTAGAGGTATGGTACTGTGTATCTATCAGATCTAGAGGTATGGTACTGTGTATCTATCAGATCCAGAGGTATGGTACTGTGTATCTATCAGATCTAGGTTATCGGTTTGTTATCGGTTTTGTTTTCTAAAAGCCTTGGAGTTTCTGGACTTTCTCATCGCATAGTAACAGGGAGGTTTTTCTGTGTTCAACAGAGGACCAACCCCGTCCCTTTGACCTGATCCACTGGAGTGACATTTAAACATCAGTTTGTCAAAGCTCTCTAGGCTATTGGTTTTTTCTTCTAAAAGTTCCTGAAAGCGCCGTTCCCATATGTAGCCCAGTGTTAATACATGGGCTGAGGCCTGGGTAGGACACGTCTCAACTGGTTGGAATAATTAAAGGGCAGAAGTAGCAGTCTGGGGGGAAATGAGGAAACCAGAGCTTTAAAGATAGAGGAGAGGACAGCTTTAAAGTCTTCTAAGGCTCCGGGGGGAGAGGATGATTGTGGGAAAGAGTCTATCTGCTTTTTGGCAAATGTCCCTTAGATGAACTGGCTTCTTCTGATGGAGTCCGATGAGTGTGTAGATTAGAAAGGGTAAACCAGTGAGATTGTATGTGTGTGTGTGTGCGTAGATTAGCAGTACTTTAAGAGATTGTGTAGATTAGGAATGAGAGTTAATATGTAGATTAAGAGAAAGATTGTGTGTGTAGATTAAACATGAGAGAGTGAGGGTGTATGTAGATTACACAGAAGACAGTGAGGGTGTTTTTAGATTACACAGAAGACAGTGAGGGTGTTTTTAGATTACACAGAAGACAGTGAGGGGGTACGTAGATTAAACGGTATGAGGCTCCTATAGGAGCAAGAGACATGAAGAGCAGTACTACAGCACCATTTCCTGTGGCATGTGCATGAGTGTGACTGGGCTTGATATACTGTACAGTGGCTTGCGAAACTATTCACCCCCCTTGGCATTTTTCCTATTTTGTTGCCTTACAACCTGGAATTAAAATGGATTTTGGGGGGGGGGGGGGGGGGGGGGGTTGTATCATTTGTATCATGCTGCCACCACCATGCTTCACTGTGGGGATGGTGTTCTCAGGGTGATGAGAGGTGTTGGGTTTACGGCAGACATAGCGTTTTCCTTGATGGCCAAAAAGCTCCATTTTAGTCTCATCTGACCAGAGTACCTTCTTCCATGTGTTTAGGGAGTCTCCCACATGCCGTCTGGAAAACACCAAACGTGTTTGCTTATTTTTTTCTTTGAAGCAATGGCTTTTTTCTGTCCACTCTTCCATAAATCCCAGCTCTGTGGAGTGTACGGCTTAAAGTGGTCCTACGGACAGATACTCCAGCTCTGTGGAGTGTACGGCTTAAAGTGGTCCTACGGACAGATACTCCAGCTCTGTGGAGTGTACGGCTTAAAGTGGTCCTACGGACAGATACTCCAGCTCTGTGGAGGGTACGGCTTAAAGTGGTCCTACGGACAGATACTCCAGCTCTGTGGAGGGTACGGCTTAAAGTGGTCCTACGGACAGATACTCCAGCTCTGTGGAGGGTACGGCTTAAAGTGGTCCTACGGACAGATACTCCAGCTCTGTGGAGTGTACGGCTTAAAGTGGTCCTACGGACAGATACTCCAGCTCTGTGGAGGGTACGGCTTAAAGTGGTCCTACGGACAGATACTCCAGCTCTGTGGAGTGTACGGCTTAAAGTGGTCCTACGGACAGATACTCCAGCTCTGTGGAGTGTACGGCTTAAAGTGGTCCTATGGACAGATACTCCAGCTCTGTGGAGTGTACGGCTTAAAGTGGTCCTACGGACAGATACTCCAGCTCTGTGGAGGGTACGGCTTAAAGTGGTCCTACGGACAGATACTCCAGCTCTGTGGAGGGTACGGCTTAAAGTGGTCCTACGGACAGATACTCCAGCTCTGTGGAGTGTACGGCTTAAAGTGGTCCTACGGACAGATACTCCAGCTCTGTGGAGTGTACGGCTTAAAGTGGTCCTACGGACAGATACTCCAGCTCTGTGGAGTGTACGGCTTAAAGTGGTCCTACGGACAGATACTCCAGCTCTGTGGAGTGTACGGCTTAAAGTGGTCCTATGGACAGATACTCCAGCTCTGTGGAGTGTACGGCTTAAAGTGGTCCTACGGACAGATACTCCAGCTCTGTGGAGTGTACGGCTTAAAGTGGTCCTACGGACAGATACTCCAGCTCTGTGGAGGGTACGGCTTAAAGTGGTCCTACGGACAGATACTCCAGCTCTGTGGAGTGTACGGCTTAAAGTGGTCCTACGGACAGATACTCCAGCTCTGTGGAGTGTACGGCTTAAAGTGGTCCTATGGACAGATACTCCAGCTCTGTGGAGTGTACGGCTTAAAGTGGTCCTACGGACAGATACTCCAGCTCTGTGGAGTGTACGGCTTAAAGTGGTCCTACGGACAGATACTCCAGCTCTGTGGAGGGTACGGCTTAAAGTGGTCCTACGGACAGATACTCCAGCTCTGTGGAGGGTACGGCTTAAAGTGGTCCTACGGACAGATACTCCAGCTCTGTGGAGTGTACGGCTTAAAGTGGTCCTATGGACAGATACTCCAGCTCTGTGGAGTGTACGGCTTAAAGTGGTCCTACGGACAGATACTCCAGCTCTGTGGAGTGTACGGCTTAAAGTGGTCCTACGGACAGATACTCCTCTGTGGAGTGTACGGCTTAAAGTGGTCCTATGGACAGATACTCCAGCTCTGTGGAGTGTACGGCTTAAAGTGGTCCTACGGACAGATACTCCAGCTCTGTGGAGGGTACGGCTTAAAGTGGTCCTACGGACAGATACTCCAGCTCTGTGGAGGGTACGGCTTAAAGTGGTCCTATGGACAGATACTCCAGCTCTGTGGAGTGTACGGCTTAAAGTGGTCCTACGGACAGATACTCCAGCTCTGTGGAGGGTACGGCTTAAAGTGGTCCTACGAACAGATACTCCAATCTCCGCTGTGGAGCTTTGCAGCTCCTTCGGGGTTATCTTTGGTCTCTTTGTTGCCTCTCTGAGAGATATGCTGCAGCAGATGATGCTTAATGCTTTTCTCACGTGTTACACAGGTTGACATCTCTACCTCAGGACGTGGTCACCTCTTTAATGGCATTGAGTTGTATGGCATCCTGCAGACCTGCAGTTGGAACGTCTAAACCCTTGGACTAACCATATACTGTCAGGTGACCCCACTCTATATCCTGAGCCTATGTAACCTGTTGGTTGGCTAGTTTACACAGCTTATTACAGTTTAATAACTTTTAAATGGTGTCTATAGTCTTGATGTGGTGTCTATAGTCAACAACAGTCCCATAACAGGACCCAGCAGTATTTGGTGAAAGCATAGCTGAGCGTTGCTGTATCGTTGTGGGATTATCAAACACTATCAGGATCACCTTTAGGTAGCCAGCTGTGAGGAACAGACAGATATACAGGCCGCTGCCGTCCGCCGTCCGCCCATCCCCCACTCTGCTGTCGGAGATAGAGAGAGAGAGAGCGCGGGAGAGAGAGAGAGAGAGAGAGCGAGGGAGAGAGAGTGAGAGAGAGAGAGAGCGAGGGAGAGAGAGAGAGAGAGAGAGAGAGAGAGAGAGAGCGAGGGAGAGAGAGAGCGCGAGGGAGAGAATGAGAGAGAGAGCGAGGGAGAGAATGAGAGAGAGATTCCCACACAGACAGTATTTTTCCACATTTTGAATGTATCACAATGTCACTATGGAAAAAGCTTCTGCAGGGGTGATTAACTATACTGACCTCTGTGTTATTATCTGACTATGGAGACCTGCAGGGGTGATTAACTATACTGACCTCTGTGTTATTATCTGACTATGGAGACCTGCAGGGGTGATTAACTATACTAACCTCTGTGTTATTATCTGACTATGGAGACCTGCAGGGGTGATTAACTATACTGACCTCTGTGTTATTATCTGACTATGGAGACCTGCAGGGGTGATTAACTATACTGACCTCGGTGTTATTATCTGACTATGGAGACCTGCAGGGGTGATGAACTATACTGACCTCTGTGTTATTATCTGACTATGGAGACCTGCAGGGGTGATTAACTATACTGACCTCGGTGTTATTATCTGACTATGGAGACCTGCAGGGGTGATTAACTATACTGACCTCGGTGTTATTATCTGACTATGGAGACCTGCAGGGGTGATTAACTATACTGACCTCTGTGTTATTATCTGACTATGGAGGCCTGCAGGGGTGATTAACAATACTGACCTCTGTGTTATTATTTGACCTTGGAGACCTGCAGGGGTGATTAACTATACTGACCTCTGTGTTATTATCTGACTATGGAGACCTGCAGGGGTGATTAACTATACTGACCTCTGTGTTATTATCTGACTATGGAGACCTGCAGGGGTGATTAACTATACTGACCTCCGTGTTATTTACTCAGGATGATTATGTACAGTACAATAATATCCTCTCTCCTACAACAGTTTTCTAAACACAACCCCCCTCCCCAACCCACCCACTCACACACACACACACACACCATGACCCCCTCATCACCAGCACCAATGCGCTGGCTGTGTGTTCTACTCTGTTCTGACCCAGATTTGTCTGCACTAATACTTTTCACCACTAATGACTTGTATATCTGCTGCAGCTGCACTAGGAAGAGAGAGAGAGGAGGGGCTGTGGCATCTGGACTATCTGAGCTCTATCTGCCTGCTGCATTATACAGCCCTGTTACAGCCCCGTTTACAGCCCTGTTTACAGCCCTGTTACAGCCCTGTTACGGCCCTGTTACGGCCCTCTTACAGCCCTGTTTACAGCCCTGTTACGGCCCTGTTACGGCCCTGTTTACAGCCCTGTTACGGCCCTGTTACGGCCCTCTTACAGCCCTCTTACGGCCCTGTTACGGCCCTGTTACGGCCCTGTTACAGCCCTGTTTACAGCCCTGTTACGGCCCTGTTACAGCCCTGTTACAGCCTTCAATATCATTACTGTAGAACTGCTGCATTATTACAGCCCTGTTACGGCCCTGTTACAGCCCTATTACAGCCCTGTTTACAGCCCTGTTACATCCCTGTTACAGCCCGGTTTACAGCCCTGTTACATCCCTGTTACAGCCCTGTTTACAGCCCTGTTTACAGCCCTGTTTACATCCCTGTTACAGCCCTGTTACGACCCTGTTACGGCCCTGTTACAGCCCTGTTACAGCCCTGTTTACAGCCCTGTTACATCCCTGTTACCAGCCCTGTTACCAGCCCTGTTACATCCCTGTTACAGCCTGGTTTACAGCCCTGTTACATCCCTGTTACAGCCCTGTTTACAGCCCTGTTACATCCCTGTTTACAGCCCTGTTACGGCCCTGTTACGGCCCTGTTACAGCCCTGTTTACAGCCCTGTTTACAGCCCTGTTACGGCCTTGTTTACGGCCCTGTTGCGGCCCTGTTACAGCCCTTTTACGGCCCTGCTACGGCCCTGTTACAGCCCTGTCACAGCCCTGTTACAGCCCTGTTACAGCCCGGTTACAGCCCTGTTACATCCCTGTTACGGCCCTGTTACAGCCCTGTTACGGCCCTGTTACGGCCCTGTTACGGCCCTGTTACATCCCTGTTACAGCCCCGTTACATCCCTGTTACGGCCCTGTTACAGCCCTGTTACAGCCCTGTTACAGCCTTTTATATCATTACTATAGAGCTGCTCAGAAACACGTGTCAAATACAGACCATTTTCTGAAGCATACAGAGCTAAATGGTGTACAGTCGTGGCCAAAAGTTTTGAGATTGACACAAATATACATTTTCACAAAGTCTGCTGCCTCAGTTTGTATGATGGCAATTTGCATATACTCCAGAATGTTATGAAGAGTGGTCAGATGAATTGCAATTCAAGTCCCTCTTTTGCCATGCAAATTAACTGAATCCCCAAAAAACATTTCCACAGCATTTCAGCCCTGCCACAAAAGGACCAGCTGACCGTGATTCTCTTGTTAACACAGGTGTGAGTGTTGATGAGGACATGACTGGAGATCACTCTGTCATGCTGATTGAGTTTGAATAACAGACTGGAAACTTCAAAAGGAGGGTGGTGCTTGGAATCATTGTTCTTCCTCTGTCAACCATGGTTACCTGCAAGGAAACATGTGCCGTCATCATTGCTTTGCACAAAAAGGAGGAGAGCGGTTCAATTGTTGTGAAGAAGGCTTCAAGGCGCCCAAGAAAGTCCAGCAAGCGCCAGGACCGTCTCCTAAAGTTGATTCAGCTGCGGGATCAGGGCACCACCAGTAAAGAGCTTGCTCAGGAATGGCAGCAGGCAGGTGTGAGTGCATCTGCACGCACAGTGAGGTGAAGACTTTTGGAGGATGGCCTGGTGTCAAGAAGGGTAGCAAAGAAGCCACTTCTCTCCAGGAAAAACATCAGGGACAGACAGATATTCTGCAAAAGGTACAGGGATTGGACTGCTGAGGACTGGGGTAAAGTCATTTTCTCTGATGAATCCCCTTTCCGTTTGTTTGGGGCATCTGGAAAAAAGCTTGTCCGGAGAAGACAAGGTGAGCGCTACCATCAGTCCTGTGTCATGCCAACAGTAAAGCATCCTGAGAGCATTCATGTGTGGGGTTGCTTCTCAGCCGAGGGAGTGGGCTCACTCACAATTTTGCCTAAGAACACAGCCATGAATAAAGAATGGTACCAACACATCCTCCGAGAGCAACTTCTCCCAACCATCCAGGAACAGTTTGGTGACGAACAATGCCTTTTCCAGCATGATGGAGCACCTTACCATAAGGCAAAAGTGATAAGTGGCTCAGGGAACAAAACATAAATATTTGGGTCCATGGCCAGGAAACTCCCCAGACCTTAATCCCATTTAGGACTTGTTGTCAATCCTCAAGAGGCAGGTGGACAAACAAAAACCCACAAATTCTGACAAACTCCAAGCATTGATTATGCAAGAATGGGCTGCCATCAGTCAGGATGTGGCCCAGAAGTTAATTGACAGCATGCCAGGGCGGATTGCAGAGGTCTTGAAAAACAAGGGTCAACACTGCAAATATTGACTCTTTGCATCAACTCCATGTAATTGTCAATAAAAGCCTTTGACACTAATGAAATGCTTGTAATTATACTTCAGTATTCCATAGTAACATCTGACAAAAACTTTTAGCCGCGACTGTATATTCGTGTGTTAGTAAATTTTGGAGGAGAGATATATGCACTACATATAAGTATTGAGTCTAGGTTGGTCATTTTCTATGAAATAATGTGGTATTTACATCATCATGCAAATACATTCATTAAAAATCCTACAATGTGATTTTCTGGATTTTTTTTCTAATTTTGTCTGTCATAGTTGAAGTGTACCTATGATGAAAATTACAGGCCTCTCTCATCTTTTTAAGTGGGAGAACTTGCACAATTGGTGGCTGACTAAATACTTTTTTGCCCCACTGTATAACAATGTGTTGTTCCTGACTGAACCTGCATCTTGGAGGAGACACATTGCTATACACAGTGTACATATTGCTGTGCACAATGCCTCTACCATTTCTTTGCCAAGGGGAAGAAAACCTACCTGTTGGTCAGGCTCTTTAACAGCAGTGTCCTGATATGGAAGTTACAGCTTGTCAATACTGTTACTAGTCCTCTCTGCTGCTCTGGAGTGGCCTGAGTTCCTGGGCCAGGCTGATGATGCTGGAAACTGCTGAGTCCACACCTGCAGACAGGAGGGAGAGGGAGGGAGGGAGAGAGAGAGAGAGAGAGAGAGAGACAGAGAGAGAGAGAGAGAGAGACACACAGAGAGAGAGAGAGATGTAAAGAGAGAGAGAGAGAGAGACACACAGAGAGAGAGAGAGATGTAAAGAGAGAGAGAGACACACAGAGAGAAAGAGAGAGAGAGAGAGATGTAAAGAGAGAGAGAGAGAGGTAGAGAGAGAGAGAGAGAGAGAGAGAGGTAGAGAGAGAGAGAGAGAGGTAGAGAGAGAGAGAGAGAGGAAAGGAAGAGTGAATGAGAGAGTTCCATTACAGTAGGGTATTAGCCAGATACAGAGAGAGCTCGTCCACTCTGTCAGACCTGAGTTGGTCTCTCACGGACATGCCGCCGCGTCCATCTCTCAGTGTAGCCACTGAAGCGGGAGATGGGTAACTCGCATAGAAAGATTCCTCCCTGTCGCATGCAGAGGAGGAAGAGGAGTAGGAGAGGAGGAAGACAGGAGAAGGACATTGCAGGTAGGAGGAGGGATGAAGGCTAGACATAACATGAAGGACAGGTGAGTGACTGACGTTGCGCTAGTGTAGGGATGGAGTGTGTGACTGACTGTCATCGAGTCTTCAGACCTAACACAAGTCTTCAGGGAAGGTTACTCATCGAACCACCTCTGTTGTGCAGCTGTTTGGTTCTAGCTGAATGGCTGGACAAAGGGATAACTTAAAAGGTCACACACTGGGTCTGGCGATAGGTAGAGGTGGGTACTGTGTGTGTGTTATGTATCCATTGCAAGCCTTTGTTGTTTATCGTGATCATTATGCTAGATATTGTTCTGCTGTTGATGCTGTTTTCTGTGAAACAATGACTGTGTTCAGTGCATAAGGAGAAGGAACGCTCGTGGAAGTCATCTCTCCCTCTTCCTCTATCTCCTCTATCTCTCTCTCTCTCTATCTCTCTTTTCACTTTTTTTCACTCAATTTTTCTCTCACACTCCTCTCTTATATCTCTCTCTCCTCTCTCTCTCTCTTTCTTTCTTTCTCTCTCTCTTTCTTTCTCTCTCTCTCTCTCTCTCTCTCTCTCTCTTGCCCCTGTCTCTCTCTCTCTCTCTCTCTCTCTGATCTGTTTCTTGATGATACACAGCACTAAAACCATGTGATGTGAGGAAGAAAATGTTGCTGAGTAATTGACTCTTTAAAATCCACTGCATTCTCTGATGAGACACTGCTGCTGCAGCATAAACTATATGGAGGAGAGGAGAGGAGAGGAGAGGAGAGGAGAGGAGAGGAGAGGAGAGGAGAGGAGAGGAGAGGAGAGGAGGAGAGGAGAGAAGAGGAGAGGAGAGGAGAGGAGAGGAGAGGAGAGGAGAGGAGAGGAGAGGAGAGGAGGAGAGGAGAGAGGAGAGGAGAGGAGAGGAGAGGAGAGGAGAGGAGAGGAGAGGAGAGGAGAGGAGAGGAGAGGAGAGGAGAGGAGAGGAGAGGAGAGGAGGAGAGGAGAGAGGAGAGGAGAGGAGAGGAGAGGAGAGGAGAGGAGAGGAGAGGAGAGGAGAGGAGGAGAGGAGAGAGGAGAGGAGAGGAGAGGAGAGGAGAGGAGAGGAGAGGAGAGGAGAGGAGAGGAGAGGAGAGGAGAGGAGAGGAGAGAGGAGAGGAGAGGAGAGGAGAGGAGAGGAGAGGAGAGGAGAGGAGAGGAGAGGAGAGGAGAGGAGAGAATGAAAGGCGATCGAGAAGAGAGGAGTTGGATAGGAGAGCAAATGAGGAAAGGAGAGGAGAGGAGAGGAGAGGAGAGGAGAGGAGAGGAGAGGAGAGGAGAGGAGAGGAGAGGAGAGGAGAGGAGAGGAGAGGAGAGAATGAAAGGCGATCGAGAAGAGAGGAGTTGGATAGGAGAGCAAATGAGGAAAGGAGAGGAGGAGGGTGTGCTGTAACAGTACGTGACACAAA
Source organism: Oncorhynchus clarkii lewisi (assembly GCF_045791955.1). Lineage (NCBI taxonomy): Eukaryota > Metazoa > Chordata > Actinopteri > Salmoniformes > Salmonidae > Oncorhynchus > Oncorhynchus clarkii. The sequence continues at coordinate 22,798 of NW_027258358.1, forward strand.
TCCACCACCTCTACTCCATAACAGCAGGAGAGGCTGAATCCACCATCTCTACTCCATTACAGCAGCAGAGGCTGAATCCACCATCTCTACTCCATTACAGCAGCAGAGGCTGAATCCACCATCTCTACTCCATTACAGCAGGAGAGGCTGAATACACCATCTCTACTTCATTACAGCAGCAGAGGCTGAATCCACCATCTCTACTTCATTACAGAGGAGAGGCTGAATCCACCATCTCTACTCCATTACAGAGGAGAGGCTGAATCCACCATCTCTACTCCATTACAGAGGAGAGGCTGAATCCACCACCTCTACTTCATTACAGAGGAGAGGCTGAATCCACCATCTCTACTCCATTACAGCAGGAGAGGCTGAATCCACCATCTCTACTCCATTACAGCAGCAGAGGCTGAATCCACCATCTCTACTCCATTACAGCAGCAGAGGCTGAAGGCAGTAGCTAGGCAGGGAATTGTCAGGGACCTCACAATACAATATTATCACGATACTTAGGAGACGATATGATACATATTGTCATTCTTACGATTCTCACGATTCTATATGTGTTGCGATTCAACAAAAAATGCTGAAAAGAAATTGGCTCCCTATTTTAAAAAAAGATGGAGAACAAGCAATGAAGGAAACCGTTTTGGTGCAGCTACAGCCACACCTTGCGCACAAATAATATTGTGATATTGTGAAAACGATACGATATGGTAAATCGTCAAAAATAATATTAGAAATTTTAACTGTATCGATTTCTTCCCCCGTCATTATCAGTACTCACTTCAGTGTCACTTAAAGGCCCTGGGCCTCCCAAGCGGCACAGCGGTCTAAGGCTCTGCATTGCGGTGCTTGAGGCGTCACTACAGACCTGGGTTCGATCCCAGGCCGTGTCACAGCCGGCCGTGACCGGGAGACCCATGAGGCGGCGCACAATTGGCCCAGCTTTGTCCGGGTTAGGGGAGGGCTGTCCCATTGCGCTCTAGCGACTCTTTGTGGCGGGCCGGGTGTCTGCTAACTGACGACGGTCACCAATTATACGGTGTTTCCTCCGACACATTGGTCCGGCTGACTTCCGGGTTAAGCAAGCAATGTATCAAGAAGCAATGCGGCTTGGCAGGGTTGTGTTTCGGAGGACGCATGGCTCTACACCTTCGCTTCTCCCGAGTCCGAGTTGCAGCGATGGGACAAGACTAACTACCAATTGGGGAGAAAAAGTGAGGGAAAAAAGGTCCTAGATACTGTAGTAGACCTCTTCAGACCACAGTGGTTGAACCTTCCAACTGGCTTCTCTATAGATGGGGACAGGGCCAGTTAAGGGCCCTAGATACTGTAGTAGACCTCTTCAGACCACAGTGGTTGAACCCTCCAACTGGCTTCTCTATAGATGGGGACATGACCAGTTAAGGGCCCTAGATACTGTAGTAGACCTCTTCAGACCACAGTGGTTGAACCCTCCAACTGGCTTCTCTATAGATGGGGACAGGGCCAGTTAAGGGCCCTAGATACTGTAGTAGCCCTCTTCAGACCACAGTGGTTGAACCCTCCAACTGGCTTCTCTATAGATGGGGACAGGGCCAGTTAAGGGCCCTAGATACTGTAGTAGACCTCTTCAGACCACAGTGGTTGAACCTTCCAACTGGCTTCTCTATAGATGGGGACAGGGCCAGTTAAGGGCCCTAGATACTGTAGTAGCCCTCTTCAGACCACAGTGGTTGAACCCTCCAACTGGCTTCTCTATAGATGGGGACAGGGCCAGTTAAGGGCCCTAGATACTGTAGTAGCCCTCTTCAGACCACAGTGGTTGAACCCTCCAACTGGCTTCTCTATAGATGGGGACAGGGCCAGTTAAGGGCCCTAGATACTGTAGTAGACCTCTTCAGACCACAGTGGTTGAACCCTCCAACTGGCTTCTCTATAGATGGGGACAGGGCCAGTTAAGGGCCCTAGATACTGTAGTAGACCTCTTCAGAAATCCTTTATACCAACTGGGTTCAAACCCCGGGTCTCCTGCGTGCCACAAGACTGTTAGCCCACTGATGGAGGTCAAAGGCTTTAGCTCAGTGGGATAACACAGTCTTGTGCAACAGTGCGATGCATAACTTTGTCTGAGACCTGAAGCTTTAGCAGGCTAACACAGTCCTGTATAGAGGCACAACCCAGCTGGTAACTGTATACACTGTGTAAGCTAGCTGTGTTTATTCTGGCTGTCAGGGACCTGCTGAATGTACTGCTTTCTCTGGGATGAAATCATCAGACCTGGACAGATCGTCTCATCCACATTAGTCTCATGATTATGGATTGATAGAGATCATTCTATTCATCCTACATCAGATAGGAAGGGTTGCCTGGTTACAGATGAGCCTGGGTTATTCAAGGAAACAACAGACTACACACACGCGTGAGCGCACACACGAACACAGCAAACTAACTCTCAGACACGCACAGCGAACACACACACACAGACACACACACACACACACACAGACACACACACACACACACAGACACACACACACACACACACACACACAGACACACACACACCTACTGTAGATGTTAATGAACAGATGCTGCTGTTGTAATATGAGGATTGAAATGAAAGCAAGGCCAGAAGATAAAAGATGATGAAAGAAAGAGGGTTACATCTCCCTTGTATCTTCTGTTCATCTCTCTCCTCCTCTCATCCCCCTCTCCCAGCCTTGGAGGATAAAAGCAGCGTTGTCTTTTGCCTGAATCATAATAACACCACCGCCTCTTTAAATCAGATGTTCTGTGTGTTGATGTATAACAACAGCAGAGATGGTGTTTTGAGGAAACATGGACGACTGTCATTGGAGTAAATTCAGTTGATGTTGATATGTGTTACTGCCCCCTGCTGGTATGGAATGGCAGTGACTGGTTTTATTTTTAATTTTTTTATTTGACCTTTATTTAACTGGGCAAGTTAATTAAGAATAAATTCTTATTTTCAATGATGGCCTAGGAATAGTGGGTTAACTGCCTGTTCAGGGGCAGAACAACAGATTTATACCTTGACAGCTCAGGGGTTTGAACTTGCAACCTTTCGGTTACTAGTCCAACGCTCTAACCACTAGGCTACCCTGCCGCCCCAGGCATAACTCCTGGTTATACTGTTGGGGTCATACTGTTGGGGTCATACTGTTGGGGTTATACTGTTGGGGTCATACTGTCGGGGTCATACTGTCGGGGTCATACTGTTGGGGTCATACTGTCGGGGTCATACTGTCGGGGTCATACTGTCGGGGTCATACTGTCGAGCTCATATTGTCGAGCTCATATTGTTGGGGTCATACTGTTGAGGTCATATTGTTGGGGTCATACTGTTGGGGTCATACTGTTGAGGTCATACTGTTGAGGTCATACTGTTGGGGTCATACTGTTGGGGTCATACTGTTGAGGTCATACTGTTAGGGTCATATTGTTGGGGTCATACTGTTGGGGTCATACTGTTGAGGTCATACTGTTGAGGTCATACTATTGGGGTCATACTGTTGGGGTCATACTGTTGAGGTCATACTGTTAAGGTCATACTGTTGGGGTCATACTGTTGGGGTCATACTGTTGGGGTCATACCGTGTCTAAAAACATAGCTGAACGTCTTCTCTCCCAGTGATAACAACAAAACATAATTTATGTGCAAATGAATAATAACAATCTATTCTCCTGTTCTCTCTTTCCCTATTTTAAGCCATCGTTGTAAATAAACGTTACATTATATATATATTTTTTAAATCTTCATAACCCTATCAATGAATAACGATCACAACTGCCAATGAATGAAAAGGACAGCAGAACCTAACCTGCTGTCTGTCTTTCGAAGAACATAATTTCATTAATATAAATATGACCAATCTATTCTCCTGTTGTCTCTCTCCCTAGCTGTCTCTAACCTGGATGTGGAGAGTAAGCTAACAGTGCACTACCAGGCCCCATGGCACCAGCACCACAACGTGTTTCACCCCTGCAGCCGGCCGCCATGCGTAGAGGAGCTCCACAGACATGCCAAGCAGAGCCTGCGAGCCCTGCACAGAGGTGACATACCCCGCCTAACATACACCACCTAACACCTAGCATACACCACCTAACATACACCGCCTAACATACACCACCTAACATACACCACCTAACACCTAGCATACACCACCTAACACACACCACCTAACACCTAACACACACCACCTAACACACACCACCTAACACACACCACCTAACACCTAACACACACCACCTAACACACACCACCTAACATACAACACCTAACATACGCCACCTAACACACATCACCTAACATACACCACTTAACACCGAACATACACCACCTAGCACCTAACACACATCACCTAACATACAACACCTAACATACGCCACCTAACACACATCACCTAACATACACCACTTAACACCGAACATACACCACCTAACACCTAGCATACACCACCTAACACCTAACATACACCACCTAACACCTAACATACACCACCTAACACCTAACATAGACCACCTAACACCTAACATACACCACCTAACACCTAACATAGACCACCTAACACCTAACATACACCACCTAACACACGTCACCTAACACCTAGCATACACCACCTAACACCTAACATACACCACCTAACACCTAGCATACACCACCTAACACCTAGCATACACCACCTAACACCTAGCATACACCACCTAACACCTAGCATACACCACCTAACACCTAGCATACACCACCTAACACCTAACATACACCACCTAACACCTAACATACGCCACCTAACACCTAGCATACACCACCTAACACCTAGCATACACCACCTAACACCTAGCATACACCACCTAACACCTAACATACGCCACCTAACACACACCAACACACACCACCTAACATACACCACCTAACACACACCACCTAACATACACCACCTAACACCTAGCATACACCACCTAACACCTAACATACACCACCTAACACCTAGCATACACCACCTAACACCTAACATACACCACCTAACACCTAACATACACCACCTAACACCTAACATACGCCACCTAACACACACCAACACACACCACCTAACATACACCACCTAACATACACCACCTAACACACACCACCTAACACCTAGCATACACCACCTAACACCTAACATACACCACACACCACTTAACACACAACACCTAACATGCACCACCTAACACCTAGCATACACCACCGAACACCTAACATACACCACCTAACACACACCAACACACACCACCTAACATACACCACCTAACATACACCACCTAACACCTAACATAAGCCACCTAACACCTAGCATACACTACCTAACACCTAACATACACCACCTAACACCTAACATACACCACCTAACACCTAACATACACCACCTAACACCTAACATGCGCCACCTAACACACACCAACACACACCACCTAACATACACCACCTAACACCTAGCATACACCACCTAACACCTAACATACACCACCTAACACCTAGCATACACCACCTAACACCTAGCATACACCACCTAACACCTAACATACACCACCTAACACCTAGCATACACCACCTAACACCTAACATACACCACCTAACACCTAACATACACCACCTAACACCTAACATACACCACCTAACACCTAACATACACCACCTAACACCTAACATACACCACCTAACACCTAACATACACCACCTAACACCTAACATACACCACCTAACACCTAACATACACCACCTAACACCTAACATACACCACCTAACACACAACACCTAACATACACCACCTAAGACACACCACCTAACACTTAACACACACCACCTAACACCTAACATACACCACCTAACACTTAACACACACCACCTAACACCTAACATACACCACCTCACACACCACCTAACACACACCACCTAACACCTAACACAGACAACCTAACACAGAAATACCAAGCAGAGCTTCTGAGCCCTACACAGAGCTTGGGAACCAAAGCACACAAGCACACACACCATAAACCATACACTCTACCTAACAACAGTTTGAACCAGGATTGGTGTGAAGTCCATCAGCAATCCCTCATATGTGGTGCCACCTAGTGTTAGTACTGTGAACACCTGCTGGTCTGGGTTCTAGAAAACTCTTGATTGACATCGTCTCAGTGAGGAGCCAGTGGCTGTTAAAGCTGTAACACAACATGGTGACCGCTAGTGAATACAGTCACAACATGGTGACTGCTAGTGAATACAGTCACAACATGGTGACTGCTAGTGAATACAGTCACAACATGGTGACTGCTAGTGAATACAGTCACAACATGGTGACTGCTAGTCAATACAGTCACAACATGGTGACTGCTAGTGAATACAGTCACAACATGGTGACCGCTAGTGAATACAGTTACAACATGGTGACTGCTAGTGAATACAGTCACAACATGGTGACTGCTAGTGAATACAGTCACAACATGGTGACTGCTAGTGAATACAGTCACAACATGGTGACTGCTAGTCAATACAGTCACAACATGGTGACTGGTAGTGAATACAGTCACCACATGGTGACTGCTAGTGAAAACAGTCACAACATGGTGACTGCTAGTGAATACAGTCACAACATGGTGACTGCTAGTCAATACAGTCACAACATGGTGACTGCTAGTGAATACAGTCACAACATAGTGACTGCTAGTGAATACAGTCACAACATGGTGACCGCAAGTGAATACAGTCACAACATGGTGACTGCTAGTGAATACAGTCACAACATGGTGACTGCTAGTGAATACAGTCACAACATGGTGACTGCTAGTGAATACAGTCACAACATGGTGACCGCTAGTGAAAATAGTCACAACATGGTGACTGCTAGTGAATACAGTCACAACATGGTGACTGCTAGTGAATACAGTCACAACATGGTGACTGCTAGTGAATACAGTCACAACATGGTGTCTGCTAGTGAATACAGTCACAACATGGTGACTGCTAGTGAATACAGTCACAACATAGTGACTGCTAGTGAATATAGTCACAACATGGTGACCGCTAGTGAATACAGTCACAACATGGTGACCGCTAGTGAATATAGTCACAACATGGTGACTGCTAGTGAATACAGTCATAACATGGTGACCGCTAGTGAATACAGTCACAACATGGTGACCGCTAGTGAATACAGTCACAACATGGTGACCACTAGTGAATACAGTCATCTAATATAGCGAGACCCTGTCAGAATCTGACCTCAGTATTTCCCTCATGGTTTACAGACCAACAGCAACGTCAACGGGCGAACAGCCGCGAGCGCCGAGTGACCATCTCCATCTCTGGGGCTCCTCCAATGCCCACCCTCCCTTCCCCACGCACCCTCAGACGGCACGAGCAGAGGGGCAGGCACAGCCGCGCGGTAAGGGGATACACATGTCTTTACAGGCTTTGCTCAAGCGCTATACAAGCACACCTGATACAACAGCTAATCAATAGTCCTGAGGAGAAGTCCTGAAATGACTTGACTGATATAGCAGCTAATCAATGTCCCGAGGAGAAGTCCTGAAATGACGACTGATATAGCAGCTAATCAATGTCCCGAGGAGAAGTCCTGAAATGACTTGACTGATATAGCAGCTAATCAATGTCCCGAGGAGAAGTCCTGAAATGACTTGACTGATATAGCAGCTAATCAATGTCCTGAGGAGAAGTCCTGAAATGACTTGACTGATATAGCAGCTAATCAATATCCTGAGGAGAAGTCCTGAAATGACTTGACTGATATAGCAGCTAATCAATGTCCTGAGGAGAAGTCCTGAAATGACTTGACTGATATAGCCGCTAATCAATGTCCTGAGGAGAAGTGCTGAAATGACTTGACTGATATAGCAGCTAATCTGTATGTGTTTGTTTTATTGACAAGCAGCAGGCGAGACCAGAGAGAGAGATAGAATATCAACGGAAGGTAAACTATCACATAGTGTAGTGCCTGTTGTGTGTTGTCAACCTACAAGTGGTGTGTTGTCAACCTACAAGTGGTGTGTGATGTCAACCTACAAGTGGTGTGTGATGTCAACCTACAAGTGCTGTGTGATGTCAACCTCCAAGTGGTGTGTGATGTCAACCTATAAGTGGTGTGTGATGTCAACCTACAAGTGGTGTGTGATGTCAACCTACAAGTGGTGTGTGATGTCAACCTACAAGTGGTGTGTGATGTCAACCTACAAGTGGTGTGTGTTGTCAACCTACAAGTGCTGTGTGATGTCCACTGTGTTTTCACATTGTGGTCCTGTAACTGTAACTATGAAAATACAGTTGAATTTCTTCTTAAACATGATATAGTAGCATGTGTCCATTGTTGATGATGTCACCAGTGCAGTGCAGTGAGCTTAGTAGGTTTCAGCTTGTTGTGTTCTCTTTCTCTCTGCTGCATGGCTTCCACTAGGAGAGACACGTGAGAGAGACAGACATCCAGACAATACACAGAAAGGTAACAGAAAAGACATCAGAACACATATATCTACATTCGGAGGACTTTATCGGTCAATTGCCCTCAAGGTCCAAAACCGAAATTTGACTTCTTAACCCAACCCCTCCGAAAGACACATAAACAAGTTTTGGAGAGGTGCAGGGGGCTGCCTCTCTGGGAGCTGTCGTTGTAGGGGTTAAGTGCCTTGCTCAAGGGCACAATGGCAGGCAATAATGGCATCTTAAGATTTGATCACTTCCTGACAGATTTTCCCCGTCAGACCCGGGATTTGACCTGGCAACCTTCCGGTTGCCGGCTCGTCTCTCTAACCGCTAGGCTACCTGATCTCATCGCATGTTTTTATCACGTGTTTTCCATCCCAGTGAGTTTGCATGCTGGGGGGGGGGGGGGGGAGTATGACTGTATTGCACATAAGAATGTTTAGCGTTATGACTCATCATGCTGCGTATCTTCCTTTAACGCTGCAGGAGAGACCTGGAAGGGAGGGTCACTGTCACACTATACAGAGAAAGGTAAATGGGATGGCGTTCATTACAAGATGACCCCTCTAGAGTCCTGCTAACGCCACTCTTATTTGTTCATAACAGCTTTCTGTCCTGAGGAATCCTGAAAACGGTCACCTCTCAGCATTCACAGACAAATATAATTCTTTCACTATGTTTTCTTGTAGGATGCGATGATGACATCACTTCCTTGTCTAAACGGGGAAGAAGGATGCCTGACTTACTCATCTCCGTAGCATCACAAGAAGTTACTCACCATGTTTTGTGTCCCTGTCCGCAGCACCTGGGTCCCCCATGTTTCATCCTGTCTGTCTAATGTTTCATTCAATATGATTTCACCTTTGTCTCTAAGTCCCATCCATGGTTTTCATTTTGTCCCATCGATCAAGTTGTCATCATTTTTGTTTTCTTCATGTTTTGTGTTTATAGTATGACCGTACCCGCTCCCCCTCCCCCACTGAATGTTGCCTCTTCACCCCATGGACCAGAAAGGTATTTGTCTGCATTCCAAAAGCCTCGTGGTTTAAAATCTACAGGCCCGAAATTAATTGTAATACTAGTTCTAAATAGAACTACTACTACTACCTCTCCTTCCTGCTGTTCTAACCTCCATCCTCTAGCATCTCATTAGCTCCTGTCTACTGTCTACATCTCGTTAGCTCCTGTCTACTGTCTACATCTCATTAGCTCCTGTCTACT
>NW_027258358.1:37500-82413 GCF_045791955.1 Oncorhynchus clarkii lewisi
AGGACAGATAGACCACAAGGTACGTCTTCGTTGCCATCTTCACTTATCTGTGTATCTTGTCTTCTGTCTTCTTTTGCTTGTAGCCTTTTGGAAGTCATTTTGTTTGTTTTTGTCAGTTTGTTTTTGATGAGCAGGTCTTGAGACAGACTAGTGTCCTGTCCAGGGGGTGTACTGGTACATCAAGCTGTCTCAAGATATAGAAACAGGAGATAGACTAGTGTCCTGTCCAGGGGGTGTACTGTACATCAAGCTGTCTCAAGATATAGAAACAGGAGACAGACTAGTGTCCTGTCCAGGGGGTGTACTGGTGCATCAAGTTGCCTCATGATACAGAAACCGGAGATAGACTAGTGTCCTGTCCAGGGGGTGTACTGTACATCAAGCTGCCTCATGATAAAGAAACAGGAGATAGACTCCTGCCCAATGGGCCATTCTGGCTTGGACAAGGCTGACTTACTTATATGATGTGCAGAGCTTTCTGCTTTCTGCATGTGATGAAAAGTGCTCTACAAATAACTATATGTATTATTCTTATAAGGAGGACCACCAGTCGTCCAGTGGTAACTGGAGTGGCAGCAGTTCCACATGCCCCTCCCAGACCTCTGAGACACTCCCCCCTGCCGCATCCCCCCCTCTGACCGGCTCCTCCCACTGTGACTCGGAGCTGTCGCTCAACGCCGCGCCGCACGCCATCGATGACCTCACCGGCTTTATCATCGACCCGTACCATTCGGATCAGCCGCAGGTGAGTTTCCCTCTGACGATCCTACTTACCTTTGACTTCCTGTCTTCAATACTTGGACACGGTATTGTTTGTTGGGACTTTTGTACAGGAAGTTCATATTTTAGCTGTAAATAAAAATTAAGCTACATTTTCTTAACTAAACTAGGTAAAGCACTTTGAGCTACTGGAAAATAGCTATTTAAATCTGATTTATTATTATTATGAATTATTATCATTATTATTACAGGGCCAGGGTCATAGGTCCAGCTCCTTCACCTCCTCAGCCACTGACCAGCTGGATGATGCAGGGGTTAGTACTGCCAGCGAGGGAGAGTGGACCTACCCTCAAGACCAGGTACCACTGCTATTTAGCAATATAGACTCTCCTCTCTCCTCTCTCTCTCTCCTCTCCTCTCCTCTCCTCTCCTCTCCTCTCTTATCTTGTCTCCTCTTATCTTATATAATGTTATGTTATCCTGTTCTAGGCTGATCAGGACCAGCTGTGTAGTCAGGACTTCAGCCCCAGGCGTTCGTCCAGGGGGGACCAGACCAGGATAGACTTCACCAGCATCAGCAGCTACGACGGCTTCTCAGACCGAGCTCCCCCTACTGCTGCAGCAGACTCCCAGGGCTTCTACTCATCCTCCATGCACTTTGACTCCATGCAGGGCCAGAGTTACAGGAGCTACATGTACAACTATGCAGCAGTGGGCTCTGGCGCTGACTGTGGCCAGGGTAATACTGTGGGCGCTACGCCTGGTGAGGGAGAGGGCATGGCTGGGTATCCTCCTCAGTCCTCTGACTACAGGGGAGCCACCCTGACGCTAGGGAGGCCGTGTCGTCCGCTGAAGAAACCAAAGGTCAAGCCACCCCCACCAAAACGGAGCTCATCGCTGAAGGAGACGTGTAGCGCTGGTGCTCCAGAGAACGTCCCTCCTGAGCAGGGCGATGAGCAGGGCGATGAGCAGGGCGATGAGCAAGGTGATGAGCAGGGCGATGAGCAGGGCGACCAGGACCAACCAAAGATTCATAGTAGTGGGCAGACCCAGACCCTGAACCTGCCCATGTCTTCCAGAGACAGAGAGATGAGGCTGCAGCTGGACATGGCCAGCCCGGGGGAGGTGGAGAATCCTGGGTTGGAGGCTGAGGCGGTGGGTGGTGGTGTTGCCTGGGGGATAGGGAGCCCCAGAAGCCCCAGGACTGTGGAGATGACGGAGCCCACCTCGTTCGGGTCCACTGACACTCACTCCTTCAAGGACGAGGGCGCCGTTCAGTCTGACTATGCAGACCTCTGGTTCCTCAACGACTTGAAATCCCAAAATAACCTGGACCCCAACGGCTCCTTGTCCAACTCCAGCACTGCTACGGGCACTACTGTTATTGAATGCATCAAGTCGCCGGTGGGCAGCTCCTCCTCTCCCGGGGGAGAGACCCAGGCGTTGATGCATTCCTCCGGCTCTGGTTCCAGCTCCTCCAGGCCCACCTCCCCTCCTCTTCCCCCCGGGGATGGAGACTTCAAGCTGGGCTCTCCTGAGAAGCTGGCCGGCCTCGCCTCGCCCTCCAGCGGATACTCCAGCCAATCCGAGACGCCCACGTCTTCCTTCCCATTAGCGTTCTTCCCCGGCCCACTCTCTCCGACCAGCGGGAAACGGAAACCCAAAGTCCCCGAGAGGAAGTCTTCTCTATCCTCGCTGCAGCACCAGGCCCAGACCCAGTTCTCTAGCTCGGCCTCTGGGTCCTCCTCTTCCTGTTCCTCTTCCTCTTCCTCGTCATCCAGGAAGGACTATGACTTCCCGGCTCCACCCACCCAGCTGGACTTATGTTCTCTTCACAGCGCCCATGGCAGCCGGCCGTTACCCACTCTGGCCCACCGGACCCACATGCACACGCTGCACCAGAACAAGCAGAGGGCAGCAGCAGCAGCAGAGGCCCGGGCCACCGCGTGTAACACTGCAGCCGCTAACGCTAATGCTAGTGCTAAAGCTAGTGCTAACGCTAAAGCTAGTGCTAACGCTAACGCTAGTTCTAATGCTAACGCTAGTGCTAGTGCTAACGCTAGTGCAGCCCCCTCTGGGTTTATCAATGGATCCACTCTGACTCCAGAGGCCCCACTTGCTGCCAACCCCATGGCCCTGGCCATCACCCCCACTGTACTGCGCTCCGTCCAGCTACGTTCCATTGGCCACAGGGCCACCGATGGTTCTCAGCCCCAGGCCCGGGGCCAGGCTCAGGGTGCTCAGGGCCAGGAGCCTCCACCACCACCACAAGCATGGGCCCACGAGGCTTCAGGGGCCCCTGCCACCAGACCCAAGATGCCCAGTGTAACCATCGTGACCCCCCACTCTGACACCAACACCAGGCCCCTGCCACCCAGGAGACCCATCGCCCAGAAACCCCCACCACCACTGACCCAGGACCCCCACCACCCTTCTCAGGAGCACCACCACCACTCTGTACCCCAGCCCCAGCCCCAGCACCACCCCACCCCCATGCAGCACCCGGACGGCCCCCCGACCTATGAGAGCCTGGCCAGGCACCGGCAGGACCGCTACAGCCCCGGAACCTTCTGGGCAATGACGGCGTTCCGGACGCGGCCTGCGGAACCTTTGGAACTTGAGGAACCCACGCACCGAGCGCCACCGCCAACTCCGGAACCCGTGATTCCTACTACACACCCGGAGTGCCACGTGCTAGGGGAACGGATAGAGGATGAAGAAGACGAGGAGGAGGAAGAGCACGATAGAGAGATATCAAGGGTTATGAGTCACAGTCAAGGCCTCATTAGAGAATATCGAGAATATCATCAAAGAGATCATCCAAGGGAACCACCGACGTACGAGACGCTAGAGGAGTCCCACTCATATCAGTCCCAGTCACATTATCACAGCCAGTCACAGACACACTCCTGTCACAGTCAAATGGTCCAGAGGTGGGACTTGGGCCCAAGCAGCGGTCCTGACAAAGTGCCCGGTGTAACGGGGGAAGCAGCACACCCTTACTCAATCAGCCACGTGATAGATCTAAGAGGTCGGAGTGGAGAGGACCGCTATGAGATGACATCATCAGGGGTTCCTACCAGAAGTGCCTCTCAGGATAACAGCAGAGATGACTCCACCACACCGGACACAGAGGACTACTTCAGCAAAGGTCAGTCTGGATTGGTAGATTTTACTTGTACTTTACTTAAATATTATGCGTTATGCGGAAATCCCTCCGCCATTTCCTGGTTGCAAAAATTCGAACAGTTCGCCTAATTTCAGTTTATGTGTCACAACAAGCAAATATAGTGTAGTGAATCATTGTACCATCTAAAGCGCTGTGAAATATATTTTCCATCACCAAAAATATTGTATTTTCAGCTGTTTGAAGCTGGTATACACAACCACAAGTAAAAGACGCAAAAACGGGAAGCGCAGAAATAGAGCACATAGAACAGATAAATACGACTTCTTAGACTTGCTTTCAATGCGAATGACAGATCTATATAAACACATTTCTATGTGAATTTTGTCGGGTCACCCAAAAAGTGACGTATTGCAGCTTTAGTACTTTACTTATTTTACTTTGAGACTTTTTAACAATTAAATGTTTTTGAATTGATGTATTAATTTAAGAGACTTCAAATAAAAGTATAATCCCCTTCCTCTTCCTTCTGTTGTGGTCCTCTCATCTCTAGAGAGTTTAATGACCTATAAGGAATGTGATCAGATCACTTCTGTTGTGGTCCTCTCATCTCTAGAGTCTTTAATGACCTATAAGGAATGTGATCAGATCACTTCTGTTGTGGTCCTCTCATCTCTAGAGGGTTTAATGACCTATAAGGAATGTGATCAGATCACTTCTGTTGTGGTCCTCTCATCTCTAGAGTCTTTAATGACCTATAAGGAATGTGATCAGATCACTTGTCCTCTCATCTCTAGAGGGTTTAATGACCTATAAGGAATGTGATCAGATCACTTCTGTTGTGGTCCTCTCATCTCTAGGGTTTAATGACCTATAAGGAATGTGATCAGATCACTTCTGTTGTGGTCCTCTCATCTCTAGTGTCTTTAATGACCTATAAGGAATGTGATCAGATCACTTGTGTTGTGGTCCTCTCATCTCTAGAGGGTTTAATGACCTATAAGGAATGTGATCAGATCACTTCTGTTGTGGTCCTCTCATCTCTAGAGGGTTTAATGACCTATAAGGAACGTGATCAGATCACTTCTGTTGTGGTCCTCTCATCTCTAGAGGGTTTAATGACCTATAAGGAATGTGATCAGATCACTTCTGTTGTGGTCCTCTCATCTCTAGAGTCTTTAATGACCTATAAGGAATGTGATCAGATCACTTCTGTTGTGGTCCTCTCATCTCTAGAGTCTTTAATGACCTATAAGGAATGTGATCAGATCACTTCTGTTGTGGTCCTCTCATCTCTAGAGTCTTTAATGACCTATAAGGAATGTGATCAGATCACTTGTGTTGTGGTCCTCTCATCTCTAGAGGGTTTAATGACCTATAAGGAACGTGATCAGATCACTTCTGTTGTGGTCCTCTCATCTCTAGAGTCTTTAATGACCTATAAGAAATGTGATCAGATCACTTCTGTTGTGGTCCTCTCATCTCTAGAGGGTTTAAGGACCTATAAGGAATGTGATCAGATCACTTCTGTTGTGGTCCTCTCATCTCTAGAGTCTTTAATGACCTATAAGGAATGTGATCAGATCACTTCTGTTGTGGTCCTCTCATCTCTAGAGTCTTTAATGACCTATAAGGAATGTGATCAGATCACTTGTGTTGTGGTCCTCTCATCTCTAGAGGGTTTAATGACCTATAAGGAATGTGATCAGATCACTTCTGTTGTGGTCCTCTCATCTCTAGAGGGTTTAATGACCTATAAGGAATGTGATCAGATCACTTCTGTTGTGGTCCTCTCATCTCTAGAGGGTTTAATGACCTATAAGGAATGTGATCAGATCACTTCTGTTGTGGTCCTCTCATCTCTAGAGGGTTTAATGACCTATAAGGAATGTGATCAGATCACTTGTGTTGTGGTCCTCTCATCTCTAGTCTTTAATGACCTATAAGGAATGTGATCAGATCACTTGTGTTGTGGTCCTCTCATCTCTAGAGGGTTTAATGACCTATAAGGAACGTGATCAGATCACTTCTGTTGTGGTCCTCTCATCTCTAGAGGGTTTAATGACCTATAAGGAATGTGATCAGATCACTTCTGTTGTGGTCCTCTCATCTCTAGGGTTTAATGACCTATAAGGAATGTGATCAGATCACTTCTGTTGTGGTCCTCTCATCTCTAGTGTCTTTAATGACCTATAAGGAATGTGATCAGATCACTTGTGTTGTGGTCCTCTCATCTCTAGAGGGTTTAATGACCTATAAGGAATGTGATCAGATCACTTCTGTTGTGGTCCTCTCATCTCTAGAGGGTTTAATGACCTATAAGGAACGTGATCAGATCACTTCTGTTGTGGTCCTCTCATCTCTAGAGGGTTTAATGACCTATAAGGAATGTGATCAGATCACTTCTGTTGTGGTCCTCTCATCTCTAGAGTCTTTAATGACCTATAAGGAATGTGATCAGATCACTTCTGTTGTGGTCCTCTCATCTCTAGAGTCTTTAATGACCTATAAGGAATGTGATCAGATCACTTCTGTTGTGGTCCTCTCATCTCTAGAGTCTTTAATGACCTATAAGGAATGTGATCAGATCACTTGTGTTGTGGTCCTCTCATCTCTAGAGGGTTTAATGACCTATAAGGAACGTGATCAGATCACTTCTGTTGTGGTCCTCTCATCTCTAGAGTCTTTAATGACCTATAAGAAATGTGATCAGATCACTTCTGTTGTGGTCCTCTCATCTCTAGAGGGTTTAAGGACCTATAAGGAATGTGATCAGATCACTTCTGTTGTGGTCCTCTCATCTCTAGAGTCTTTAATGACCTATAAGGAATGTGATCAGATCACTTCTGTTGTGGTCCTCTCATCTCTAGAGTCTTTAATGACCTATAAGGAATGTGATCAGATCACTTGTGTTGTGGTCCTCTCATCTCTAGAGGGTTTAATGACCTATAAGGAATGTGATCAGATCACTTCTGTTGTGGTCCTCTCATCTCTAGAGGGTTTAATGACCTATAAGGAATGTGATCAGATCACTTCTGTTGTGGTCCTCTCATCTCTAGAGGGTTTAATGACCTATAAGGAATGTGATCAGATCACTTCTGTTGTGGTCCTCTCATCTCTAGAGGGTTTAATGACCTATAAGGAATGTGATCAGATCACTTGTGTTGTGGTCCTCTCATCTCTAGTCTTTAATGACCTATAAGGAATGTGATCAGATCACTTGTGTTGTGGTCCTCTCATCTCTAGAGGGTTTAATGACCTATAAGGAACGTGATCAGATCACTTCTGTTGTGGTCCTCTCATCTCTAGAGGGTTTAATGACCTATAAGGAATGTGATCAGATCACTTCTGTTGTGGTCCTCTCATCTCTAGAGTCTTTAATGACCTATAAGGAATGTGATCAGATCACTTCTGTTGTGGTCCTCTCATCTCTAATCTTTAATGACCTATAAGGAATGTGATCAGATCACTTCTGTTGTGGTCCTCTCATCTCTAGATGGTTTAATGAACTATAAGGAATGTGATCAGATCACTTCTGTTGTGGTCCTCTCATCTCTAGATGGTTTAATGAACTATAAGGAATGTGATCAGATCACTTCTGTTGTGGTCCTCTCATCTCTAGATGGTTTAATGAACTATAAGGAATGTGATCAGATCACTTCTGTTGTGGTCCTCTCATCTCTAGAGGGTTTAATGACCTATAAGGAATGTGATCAGATCACTTCTGTTGTGGTCCTCTCATCTCTAGATGGTTTAATGAACTATAAGGAATGTGATCAGATCACTTCTGTTGTGGTCCTCTCATCTAGATGGTTTAATGAACTAGATGGTTTAATGAACTATAAGGAATGTGATCAGATCACTTCTGTTGTGGTCCTCTCATCTCTAGAGGGTTTAATGAACTATAAGGAATGTGATCAGATCACTTGTCCTCTCATCTCTTTTTTTTTACCTTTCTTTTACTAGGCAAGTCAGTTAAGAACAAACGGATAGAGAGGGCTGGGGCGGGGGGGATGATGAGAGGGGGCGGAGGGGGGATGGCTGGGAGGATAGCTGCAGGTGGAACGACGGCAGCTGGAGGAGGACACAGTGGGTTAACTGCCTGTTCAGGGGTAGAACGACAGATTTGTACCTTGTCAGCTCAGGGATTCGAACTGGCAACCTTTCGGTTACTAGTCCAACACTCTAACCACTAGGCTACCCTGCCGGGTTGAATGACCTATAAGGAATGTCATCAGATCACTGGCATGGTATTCCCTATAACCTCCTGTTCCTGTTCCTCCAGAGTCTACTAGTCCCAGTGATAACTCCCTCTCTCCTCTGACTGACGAAACAACCAAACCTGATGATGATGTTGTCTTCATGTCGCCCAGCAAATCACGTACTACTGAAGACCTGTTCGCCATGATCCACAGGTCACTTTCAATTCACTTCAAATAACTCTATTATTTTTGACTCACTGGGTTGTAGCTGTACTTGTCATAACCGATATTATCATTACATTTATCTGTCACCATCTTCATTTCAGTTCAAAAGATCTTCATTGTTTTCCAAGGTTGCAGAAAATTACAAACAGAGAAACACACATTGAATGCATCAGACATCAGAACCACAGCAGAAACCCATCAGACATTAGAACCACAGCAGAAACCCATCAGACATTAGAACCACAGCAGAAACCCATCAGACATTAGAACCACA
This sequence comes from Oncorhynchus clarkii lewisi, assembly GCF_045791955.1. Taxonomy (NCBI): domain Eukaryota; kingdom Metazoa; phylum Chordata; class Actinopteri; order Salmoniformes; family Salmonidae; genus Oncorhynchus; species Oncorhynchus clarkii. The sequence continues at coordinate 46,049 of NW_027258358.1, forward strand.
GCAGAAACCCATCAGACATATGAACCACAGCAGAAACCCATCAGACATATGAACCACAGCAGAAACCCATCAGACATATGAACCACAGCAGAAACCCATCAGACATCAGAACCACAGCAGAAACCCATCAGACATTAGAACCACAGCAGAAACCCATCAGACATAAGAACCACAGCAGAAACCCATCAGACATCAGAACCACAGCAGAAACCCATCAGACATATGAACCACAGCAGAAACCCATCAGACATCAGAACCACAGCAGAAACCCATCAGACATTAGAACCACAGCAGAAACCCATCAGCCATATGAACCACAGCAGAAACCCATCAGACATCAGAACCACAGCAGAAACCCATCAGACATATGAACCACAGCAGAAACCCATCAGACATCAGAACCACAGCAGAAACCCATCAGACATCAGAACCACAGCAGAAACCCATCAGACATCAGAACCACAGCAGAAACCCATCAGACATAAGAACCACAGCAGAAACCCATCAGACATAAGAACCACAGCAGAAACCCATCAGACATCAGAACCACAGCAGAAACCCATCAGACATCAGAACCACAGCAGAAACGCATCAGCCATATGAACCACAGCAGAAACCCATCAGACATTAGAACCACAGCAGAAACCCATCAGACATTAGAACCACAGCAGAAACCCATCAGACATATGAACCACAGCAGAAACCCATCAGACATCAGAACCACAGCAGAAACCCATCAGACATAAGAACCACAGCAGAAACCCATCAGACATATGAACCACAGCAGAAACCCATCAGACATCAGAACCACAGCAGAAACCCATCAGACATTAGAACCACAGCAGAAACCCATCAGACATCAGAACCACAGCAGAAACCCATCAGACATATGAACCACAGCAGAAACCCATCAGACATCAGAACCACAGCAGAAACCCATCAGACATAAGAACCACAGCAGAAACCCATCAGACATATGAACCACAGCAGAAACCCATCAGACATTAGAACCACAGCAGAAACCCATCAGACATTAGAACCACAGCAGAAACCCATCAGACATTAGAACCACAGCAGAAACCCATCAGACATATGAACCACAGCAGAAACCCATCAGACATTAGAACCACAGCAGAAACCCATCAGACATTAGAACCACAGCAGAAACCCATCAGACATAAGAACCACAGTAGAAACCCATCAGACATATGAACCACAGTAGAAACCCATCAGACATAAGAACCACAGCAGAAACCCATCAGACATTAGGACCACAGCAGAAACCCATCAGACATATGAACCACAGCAGAAACCCATCAGACATTAGGACCACAGCAGAAACCCATCAGACATTAGAACCACAGCAGAAACCCATCAGACATATGAACCACAGCAGAAACCCATCAGACATAAGAACCACAGTAGAAACCCATCAGACATATGAACCACAGCAGAAACCCATCAGACATTAGAACCACAGCAGAAACCCATCAGACATATGAACCACAGCAGAAACCCATCAGACATATGAACCACAGCAGAAACCCATCAGACATCAGAACCACAGCAGAAACCCATCAGACATATGAACCACAGCAGAAACCCATCAGACATTAGAACCACAGCAGACACCCATCAGACATCAGAACCACAGCAGAAACCCATCAGACATATGAACCACAGCAGAATGGGCTATGAAATGTCCTGTTTACCTGAACCGTGTAACACTCTCCTATTCTAGGTCCAAGAGAAAAGTCCTGGGCCGTAAGGACTCTGGAGAGCTGAGTGGGAAGAGCCGTCTGTGTCCTCCTCCAGCTGCCGTCGTTCCACCTGCAGCTATCCTCCCAGCCATCCCCCCTCCGCCCCCTCTCATCATCCCCCCCGCCCCAGCCCTCTCCACCCTGACCGCGGCCGGGACCCAGCGCACCCCAGGACCCATCTACCGCAGCGCCAAGAAGTCCAGCACCTCCAACGAGGAGTTCAAGCTGCTTCTCCTGAAGAAGGGCAGCCGGACTGATTCCAGCTACCGCATGTCTGCTACAGAGATCCTCAAGAGCCCCATCGCCCCTAAGTCCCCTGGACACCCCTTGGCTGCTGAGGGCCAGGTCAGGTACCCCACCGAGGAGCCCCCCTCTCCCCTGCAGGAGCCATCATTGCAGGCGGCCGGGGAGCAACTCTTCCCCCCCAGCCTCTTCCCCAGGCCCAGTTCAGACAGCTTCAGCCCTAAAACACCCCCCACGTCGGCCTCGTCCAGACAGGGGCGCTCCCGGATCCCCCCTGCAGCCAATAGTAGTCGCTACAGCACCCGTAGCCGGCTCTATACGGCACCCATGCAGGTCATATCAGAGGGGGAGACTGAGAACTCAGATGGGAGTCCCCATGATGATCGCTCCGCGTAATGATCGCTCTGCTCAGTGCAGAAACATGTACCCTAATCCTTATTTGGTGTGCTACTTTTGACCAGGGCCCATATAAGGAATAGGGTGCCACTTGGGACGTAGACATATTTATATGGATCTGGTTCAGTGCTGTTACTGTTCTTATCTACTGAGTACTGACGGATACACAACTCAACCAAGAGGGTATAACCAGAGAGAAGACTACTCTGGACTACCTGCCTGGGGATTTGATATCTTGGTGCAGAACTGAAGAACACAACTTTGTGTTTTGTTCAGAGTGTAAAGAAAGAAAAAAATAATGTTCTTGTTTTGAACTTTGAACTCCCTTTTTAAATAACCCAAGATCCTGTATTGAGTGAAACGTGGACAAGAGGAGAAACATGGAGCGGTAAGACAACCTGTGTGTTGTGTTGGAGCAAATGGAACATCCATCGTCCTTTTTTATCTTCTTGGATGTTGGATGACTTGTATGTCGTGTCCTAACGTGACCCTAAAATAACTGCTTTCCGAAAGAATTGCATTTCTCTCTACACTTTTACCCAGAGGACAGGTCATTATTTCAACCATAAACCAAATGTTCCCCAGTCGACAAAAATGAATAAGCTATATGTTTTGTATTGCTACCGCCCCAACACAAAACAATGGACTGTGATCACTATTGACAACCGTGTGTCAAAGTATTGTTCTACCAAGAGTGAGTTAACAACACACATAGGTCAACATGCCATCCTCACATAGATAAACTACATGTCAAGAAATAGGAATGACCTATGACCCTAGAAGAGCTCTCAGTGCAGGGATTCCTGGCAGGGACACATAAGGGAAATATTTGGTCTTGTTGAAGTGATGTGGTGCAGATGTCAAGGTGTCAGAAGAGATGATGGGACAATCGTGCTGTGGCCTTTCTGCAGCTGGAGGGCCAAGCATGCCGGGGATTCACCGACTACTCTAGAGGAGATATTTTGGACTATAAAAACAAACAAAGAGAGAAAAGCTATCGAGGGTCTTTACCACTAATGTTTGGCTAGCTAGCTGGGAGGTTGAAATGGATCGGGTTTTCAAAGCCTAACTTCTCCTTTGCACTTCGGCATTATGAATTCTTCAAGAATATTCCTTGAGAAAAATAAAACTAATCTTATAAATGGAAAATTCCTATTGTGTATATTTGTATTGAATATAAAGAACATAGCTATATGAAGAGACTTACAAAACATTTTTTAACGACACAAACCCATCACTTGTAGCAGAGTGGATTGGTGACGTAGAAATAGAATAACTACATTCTAGAATGACTAGATTCTGTTTCTATGGGGGTAGGTGGGGGGGATGCAATCTTGACATAGAAATAGAATAACTACATTCTAGAATGACTAGATTCTGTTTCTATGTGGGTAGGTGGGGGGGATGCAATCTTGACATAGAAATAGAATAACTACATTCTAGAATGACTAGATTCTGTTTCTATGTGGGTAGGTGGGGGGGATGCAATCTTTCCGTAGTTCCGTAACATCAGTAGCCAGGGGCACGTCACAAAGCCCAACACATGAATCATACAACCTTATTAAGAGAAACAACAAATCATCTGTCCTTGTGAAAATATCGGTTGAATCTTTAAGATTTCACTCAAATATTACGCTTCTCTCTAGTGTTTTTTTTCAGGTTTTAAACTAATTTAACATAACAAATGGGTTATACATTTTAAGTAATGACATTCTGGTGAACAGACCAATCTTGAAGAGTTGTGTTTCTACATTGAAAAACAAACTGTAGATCAATGAAGTCACTCAATGTGTTCTATGAATACCTCTGCAACCATATTACTGTTCGTTTGTACAGATCTAACATAGAGATACATAGATAAAAGGACAACTGTTACTCAGCGAAATTTGAATGGCAGAACTAACTGAACTGACACTGTGTACGAGGTTACAGGAGGAAACAAGCTGTGAACTAATTAGACTTTGACATGAATTAATACCTGTTGCTGCAGAGCACTGTGGTGTTCGTTGTTTTATTAGTATTTTCATCTATCGCATGCAATAAACAAAAAAACACCATATCATTTTCAAGAGGGGAAATATCTGTTAGAGATACTACCACGAGAAAAGATATCGAATTTTCAGTTTCATTTTTGAATATGTAAAGTTGGGTGTAATTCAATATATGTACAAAATGTTTGACAATTCTGTTTTGTATAGTTGTGTTCATGGACAGGGGGGTATCTTGTACTGTAAAATGAACAAAAAATTACTGGACAATCAAACAGAGAATTTGGAAAAACGTAAGAAAGCTATAAGAGTACGTAGGTTCCAGGTAAGGGATGAGTACGTTCTGGAGTTAATTATTACGTTGGTTCCAGGTATGGGATGAGTACGTTCTCGAGTTAGTTATTACGTAGGTTCCAGGTAAGGGATGAGTACGTTCTGGAGTTAGTTATTACGTAGGTTCCAGGTAAGGGATGAGTACGTTCTGGAGTTAGTTATTACGTAGGTTCCAGGTAAGGGATGAGTATGTTCTGGAGTTAGTTATTATGTAGGTTCCAGGTAAGGGATGAGTACGTTCTGGAGTTAGTTATTACGTAGGTTCCAGGTAAGGGATGAGTACATTCTGGAGTTAGTTATTACGTAGGTTCCAGGTAAGGGATGAGTACGTTCTGGAGTTAGTTATTACGTAGGTTCCAGGTAAGGGATGAGTACGTTCTGGAGTTAGTTATTACGTAGGTTCCAGGTAAGGGATGAGTACGTTCTGGAGTTAGTTATTACGTAGGTTCCAGGTAAGGGATGAGTACGTTCTGGAGTTAGTTATTACGTAAGTTCCAGGTAAGGGATGAGTACGTTCTGGAGTTAGTTATTATGTAGGTTCTAGGTAAGGGATGAGTACGTTCTGGAGTTAGTTATTACGTAGGTTCCAGGTAAGGGATGAGTACGTTCTGGAGTTAGTTATTACGTAGGTTCCAGGTAAGGGATGAGTATGTTCTGGAGTTAGTTATTATGTAGGTTCCAGGTAAGGGATGAGTACGTTCTGGAGTTAGTTATTACGTAGGTTCCAGGTAAGGGATGAGTACATTCTGGAGTTAGTTATTACGTAGGTTCCAGGTAAGGGATGAGTACGTTCTGGAGTTAGTTATTACGTAGGTTCCAGGTAAGGGATGAGTACGTTCTGGAGTTAGTTATTACGTAGGTTCCAGGTAAGGGATGAGTACGTTCTGTAGTTAGTTATTAGTAAAAAGATCCAGGGTGAAATCCTTGTGAGAGTCAGATGAATTGAGCTTGAGATGGGACGGGAGGTAGGATGGGTATGTGCATGCGTGTGCACTTGTGTGTGTATGTGTGCGTGCGCATCTGTGTGTGTGTATGTATTACGTGGACAGTGAGCAGAGCAGGTAGAGGTAGGGTCGTCGTTAGGTAGGGCAACGCACTACAATTCCTCCCTGTACTCTTAGAAAAAAAGGTGCTATCTAGAACCTGAAAGGGTTTTTCGGCTGTCCCAATAGGAGAACCCTTTGAAGAACCCTTTTGGGTTCCAAGTATAACCATTTTAGTTCTAGGTAGAACCCTTTCGGGTTCCATGTAGAACCCTTTCTACAGAGGGTTCTACATGGAACTAAAAAGGGTTCTCCTATGGGAAGAGCCAAAGAACCCTTTTGGAACCTTTTTTTCTAAGAGTGTGTGGTATAATTGTGTTAACATTCTATTTCATCTTATTGTTTTACAAACTGTTGGACTATCGAACTGCAGCCATTCATTTGCCTGGTGTTGAAATGCCATACTATATATATCTAGGCATTTGCTGAACCTTTCTGTGGTCAAAATGACACAAAATGGCTGGTTAGACACTGGGGAACATTGGGGAACATTGGGGAACATTGGGGAACCAAGAGACAGGTACCTACCTCTCTATGCATTGTGTCTCTCTTTTCAATGTAGATTATGGTGCGACAACTTGCCAGGATCTACAAGATGACATTCATTAATGACAATAATTATACAGCATTGTATATAAACTATTTTTAATCACAGGATATTTTATCCAGAGAGTTATTTTATTATCATATTGAATAACCTAGAAGAGGAATGAAGGTGAAACTGAAAGACATTTCATATCAGAGTCTATAATAATATCATGATTGAACTGAACTGGCTGATGCTAAACGTGACGGTGCATTCTTAGAATGCATCCCAAATGGCACCCATATTCCCTACCTAGTGCACTACTCCATAGGGCTCTGGTCAAAAGTAGTGCACTACATAGTGAATAAAAGGGGGCCATTTCTGACTCAGTCTTAGAATATGAACGTTCAACTATATGGTGTCAAAATCCACCTTGAGTAGATATTTGGGATCCTGTGAAGTCATTTTTAATTGTTCATGTGGATTAGTAACAGTAGTTTGACATAATCTGTATGCAGCCCAAAAAATATATAGATTATATTTTGATGATTTGTGTTCCCATTGCAAGTGTCTTTCAACTTTCGGTAAAGTAGCAATGTAGCCATTTCCCCCCCAGACCAGGCCCCACAGACTAAAGACATTGGTTCGTCTGAGGCCAGGCCCCACAAACTAAAGACATTGGTTTGTCTGAGTCCAGGCCCCACAGACTAAAGACATTGGTTCGTCTGAGGCCAGGCCCCACAAACTAAAGACATTGGTTTGTCTGAGTCCAGGCCCCACAGACTAAAGACATTGGTTCGTCTGAGGCCAGGCCCCACAGACTAAAGACATTGGTTTGTCTGAGTCCAGGCCCCACAAACTAAAGACATTGGTTCGTCTGAGTCCAGGCCCCACAAACTAAAGACATTGGTTTGTCTGAGGCCAGGCCCCACAGACAAACGTTTTCAAATAAGAAACTATTTCCTGCCTTTCCCTGAGACATATCCAATGTGTGTAACAAGGCGATTCCATTTAAATTCCAGTCAATTCAGAAAGTAAACCAAATTCTCAATTCCAATTCCAAATTTCTCCTCTTTGAAAATCATTGGAGACAATCGGATTTGGAATGTCAGTTTACTTCCTGAATTGACTGGAATTGAAATGGATTCGAGCCCAACCCTGAAGTGTAATACCCCAACACAGAAGTGTAATACCCCAACACAGAAGTGAGAGCCAGAGGTAATAATCTTCTCTTGTTTGCATTGACCCAGACACCTTTTAATCTCGGATACAAAAAAAAGACTGTTTTACTCTGAGACATGATTCCCTGAAGTTTTAAAAACAAACAAAAACATATTCTCCTATTGCACTGGTATAGTGGAGCTTGTGAAGTGTTTTCCTTTTTGCTGTAACCTGAAGTTATATTGATGATGATATGTGATGATTTGTATAAAAGACTGTATTTCCCCTATTGATTAATATATATTATACATGGTTCATTAATTTAGGATGCATGATCAGGATAGCACAGGCCATGCTTCTGCCAAAGGGTTTCAGAGAGTCAGAAGTGTACTGGAAAGAACCAACACACACACAAAAAAAAAAAAACGATTTTGAAACTTTAAACATTAACATTAAAACATGAAAAACCTACTTTAAAAAAAAGGCTGAAAAACAAAAGCACCTATTTAAAAGGATGAGTGGTACAGTGTAACTGGCTCGGGCGGTACAAGATGCTCCTGGCTCAAAGCTGGAACATAACCGATTACATCACCTTTTTGTATTTTTGTACAAAACTAAATGTAAATAGTAAACCTTTTTAAAAATGTTGCAAAGATCTTTTTTCTTTTTTGTAAAATATTTTCAAAAGTTTACATGATTAATTAATGAATTAATTCCAAGCCTTTGTATATTTTGGAGCTGTGCAACACTATTTCAGTCTTGTATTTATTTTTGGGTAAACGTGAGACCTCCATTGACTGCATTATATCGTATTGATTTGACAGCTCATCAGACTGCTCAGTGACTGGGCATAGAAAAGGACAATAAATGTGACTGCGTTTGAAAGGAAACATGTGGTGTCCTTGTACGTCCTTCACGTCACACAGGTCGTGTGTGTGTGTGCGTGTGTGTGTGTGCGTGTGTGTGTGTGTGTGTAAAACGCTAGCAGAGATCACACACACACACTAAGAATGTATCCCCTCGCTGTAAGTCTGTTGTAAGTCACTCTGAATAAAAGTATCCACAGAGGCACTTTCTTTCGTTGCTTCTCAGGTTCAGTGGAGAGAATGTCTAGAGGCCCCACCACCAGTAGATGGCGATGTGTCGTTGCTGTGGAGTTTAGCCAACAGACAGGAAGACCTGCACTGTATTGCCAGGTCCCATCCACTGTGAGGCGATCTGCTTTGAGGCCCTGTCCCTTGCCTCTCTGCTGAGCAGACCTGGCAGAGTGAAGGGAATGCATTGGGACAGGAAGTGATGGTGGTTGATGTCTCACTGCCTGTCTGTGGACCGGTCTGTCTCTTCACCCATAGCCTGACCTGTCTGTCTCCTCACTCATAGCCTGACCTGTCTATCTCCTCACCCATAGCCTGACCTGTCTATCTCCTCACCCATAGCCTGACCTGTCTGTCTCCTCACCCCTGACCTGTCTATCTCCTCAGCCATAGGCTGACCTGTCTGTCTCCTCACCCATAGCCTGACCTGTCTATCTCCTCACCCATAGCCTGACCTGTCTGTCTCCTCACCCATAGCCTGACCTGTCTGTCTCCTCACCCCTAGCCTGGCCTGTCTGTATCCTCAAAGACAGACTCTGAAAGGTCTATTGTTTCATAGTGGGCCTTTAAAGACTGACCCACCACTGTGACCCCCTCACAACTCAACTTCTAACCCCCAGGACGCACCCAGATGACCAGCCAACAGTTCTGAGCTGAGGCCCCTACCCACCACCAACATCACCACTACCACTTCTAAACCCCAGGACGCACCCAGATGACCAGCCAACAGTCCTGAGCTGAGGCCCCTATCCACCACCAACATCACCACTACCACTTCTAAACCCCAGGACGCACCCAGATGACCAGCCAACAGTCCTGAGCTGAGGCCCCTATCCACCACCAACATCACCACTACCACTTCTAAACCCCAGTTGGGGAAAATCAATTCTCAATTCACCCCATTTAATCCCCCATGGAGCTGAGCCTTCAAACAGTTCCCTGAACTGTTGTGTCCTGTGTTCCATTCTCTGGGGTAAGAATCTAAGAACTCCCCTTTCCAACCCTTCACTGGTGCTGAGCCTTCAAACAGTTCCCTGAACTGTTGTGTCCTGTGTTCCATTCTCTGGGGTAAGAATCTAAGAACTCCCTCCCCTTTCCAACCCTTCACCCCCCCACCCCTCCCCCCACCCCTCTCCCCCACCACCACTGATGTCTTACTTGAAGAAAGTGACAATCAAACTGAAGTCATTGTCCACATTTAAAACAGTCAGAATAGGGGAAATTAACTGTCAGGCCGTCATGCCTTAAACCTTTACAGAATACTACAACTATTTGATTTTCCTCAAAGATGTGCTGTTGAATAACAAAGACAGAAAAGGTGACCTGCTTTCCCCTCACACATTCTCCTCTTAATAAATCTGGGAAACACATATATGGGCATGTCAGGTGTTGATAATAACTTAGTAAAGCCAATGGTTATGGTGGAAATGATGCATTTACACATGATAGGTTGAATGTTAATGGGACACGGTTGGGTGAGCCCAGTCAGGCATCCAGACTATATAACAACCTATTACATCCAGGAAGACATTTCCATGTATTTGACCCAGGACAGCTACAAGGCCATCCCATGACAGGAATGTCAACAATAAACGTTCACACAAATTATGCTTACCATAAAATAAATGTAATCATTTTGATTAATTTTCTATAAAAAAAAATAGATATAGCCTATGCTTTGCCATGGAAATTATATATATTTTTCTGTCAGGATAGGCATTATTGTTTATAAATTATTATATTTTGTAGTTACATCTGTTTGACAGCGTTCCTTATAAACCTGATGTACTATAGCCTATGCTTCATAGACTATAAAAATAACGGTTTGCTCGCAGGGTGAGGACAGCTCTCTCCTGTCAAAATACTACGTACCGGAGAAAACCGAGGACACCGTCTGCGCGCGCGCAGCCTCGCTGTCACAGGACTACCGCCTTTCTCCAGGGAAGAAACAGTTTTTTGGGGGGGGCTGGCTACGGTCTCTACGTTGTAGCGTCGGGACACTGACGATTTAACATCGGGCATAGCATCAACATCTTGTATGGTAATGGCATCTATCTTTGTTCTAATTTACCTTGAAATGATGGTCGGTCGACTGTATAGTTTCTAAAAGGCGAAAGGCCGAAATTGCATGGCTGAATGGCAGTGATAGGCCATCTCGTATTTGGAGGAGCAGAAAATGATGGAATGAGCCATATATGAACCCTAATTAATGACACCTATTCATTCCGACGTGATTACATTGTTCTGCACGCGATCGTTTATATAAGGCCAGCTTTCCTGCTATGCAGTTGGATGGACAAATTACTATGTGGCTTTATTGGGGTCGTCACATAGACTGGAGCCTATACAGAAATAACGGGTCTCATCATTACACGGTAATACCATATACACACAGGTGGAGACATAGTCATAGACATACATACAGTCTACATTAAGTGGAAAATAGCCTAACAATTCTGTCTTTATTTGGGAGCCAAATGCCAACGCGTCATTAAGAAATGTAATGTTATTTATTGGGTAGACCTGACCAATACTTCCACAAATTATTTGTATAACACTGATAGCATTCTAGTAAATGTTTTATTTTTAATTTTTAATTCAGACAGTTATGGTTTGCTTATCATGATGTCTATATTTAGTAATATATACGTAAACACATCTAAAGAAATGAAAGTCTCTAAATAATTGAATGTAGGCCTTTGTAACTAAAGATAACTGTTTAGTGCCCCCCACCTGTCCCTGTGGTGATTTGGTCCAGCAATATGTCCAAACAGCTGTGGTACTGTGTAACCCTAGAGGCCCTTGGGGGACCCCTTGGGGGACGCCTTGGAAACGATTAGACGGATCACAGTAATTATACATTACAGGACAACCCAGGTGACACACACATTATATTGTCATCCATACCATTGTCTAATTACAGTAACTATTGTCCTGATGGCTAAAGCTACAGGCTAAATGACAATATAGCTCAGTGGTTAAAGACTCCAGGATCAAACCCACCTACCGCTCAGTCGCTCAGCAACAGAGATATCGTGATGAGACTAGAGGTAGATTGGGACTGTAAATAAAATAGCTTAATCCACCTATGGCAAATGTGATCTGTGGCAGACTACTAGAGGTTATATGATAAGAAGTTGGTACAGAGATAATCTGTGGCAGCCTGCTAGAGGTATTGATAAGAAATTGGGACAGGGATAATCTGTGGCAGACTGCTAGAGGTATTGATAAGAAGTTGGGACAGAGATAATCTGTGGCAGACTACTAGAGGTTATATGATAAGAAGTTGGTACAGAGATAATCTGTGGCAGCCTGCTAGAGGTTATATGATAAGAAATTGGGACAGAGATAATCTGTGGCAGCCTGCTAGAGTTATTGATAAGAAGTTGGGACAGAGATAATCTGTGGCAGCCTGCTAGAGGTTATATGATAATAAATTGGTACAGAGATAATCTGTGGCAGCCTGCTAGAGTTATTGATAAGAAGTTGGGACAGAGATAATATAATAATTCTGATAGCATGTTTGATTTGTTTTGAAACTCTGTCAACTCCTCTGTCATACATAATATATCAGGTCTATCTCCTCTACCATACATAATATATCAGGTCTATCTCCTCTACCATACATAATATATCAGGTCTATCTCCTCTACCATACATAATATATCAGGTCTATCTCCTCTACCATACATAATATATCAGGTCTATCTCCTCTACCATACATAATATATCAGGTCTATCTCCTCTACCATACATAATATATCAGGTCTATCTCCTCTACCATACATAATATATCAGATATATCCCCTCTACCATACATAATATATCAGATATATCTCCTCTACCATACATAATATATCAGATCTATCTCCTCTACCATACATAATATATCAGATATATCCCCTCTACCATACATAATATATCAGATATATCCCCTCTACCATACATAATATATCAGATATATCTCCTCTACCATACATAATATATCAGGTCTATCTCCTCTGCCATACATAATATATCAGGTCTATCTCCTCTACCATACATAATATATCAGGTCTATCTCCTCTACCATACATAATATATCAGGTCTATCTCCTCTGCCATACATAATATATCAGATATATCCCCTCTACCATACATAATATATCAGGTCTATCTCCTCTACCATACATAATATATCAGATCTATCCCCTCTACCATACATAATATATCAGGTCTATCTCCTCTACCATACATAATATATCAGGTCTATCTCCTCTACCATACATAATATATCAGATATATCTCCTCTACCATACATAATATATCAGGTCTATCTCCTCTACCATACATAATATATCAGGTCTATCTCCTCTACCATACATAATATATCAGATATATCTCCTCTACCATACATAATATATCAGATATACAGTGCCTTGCGAAAGTATTCGGCCCCCTTGAACTTTGCGACCTTTTGCCACATTTCAGGCTTCAAACATAAAGATATAAAACTGTATTTTTTTGTGAAGAATCAACAACAAGTGGGACACAATCATGAAGTGGAACGACATTTATTGGATATTTCAAACTTTTTTAACAAATCAAAAACTGAAAAATTGGGCGTGCAAAATTATTCAGCCCCTTTACTTTCAGTGCAGCAAACTCTCTCCAGAAGTTCAGTGAGGATCTCTGAATGATCCAATGTTGACCTAAATGACTAATGATGATAAATACAATCCACCTGTGTGTAATCAAGTCTCCGTATAAATGCACCTGCACTGTGATAGTCTCAGAGGTCCGTTAAAAGCGCAGAGAGCATCATGAAGAACAAGGAACACACCAGGCAGGTCCGAGATACTGTTGTGAAGAAGTTTAAAGCCGGATTTGGATACAAAAAGATTTCCCAAGCTTTAAACATCCCAAGGAGGACTGTGCAAGCGATAATATTGAAATGGAAGGAGTATCAGACCACTGCAACTCTACCAAGACCTGGCCGTCCCTCTAAACTTTCAGCTCATACAAGGAGAAGACTGATCAGAGATGCAGCCAAGAGGCCCATGATCACTCTGGATGTTCTGCAGAGATCTACAGCTGAGGTGGGAGACTCTGTCCATAGGACACCAATCAGTCGTATATTGCACAAATCTGGCCTTTATGGAAGAGTGGCAAGAAGAAAGCCATTTCTTAAAGATATCCATACAAAGTGTCGTTTAAAGTTTGCCACAAGCCACCTGGGAGACACACCAAACATGTGGAAGAAGGTGCTCTGGTCAGATGAAACCAAAATTGAACTTTTTGGCAACAATGCAAAACGTTATGTTTGGCGTAAAAGCAACACAGCTGAACACACCATCCCCACTGTCAAACATGGTGGTGGCAGCATCATGGTTTGGGCCTGCTTTTCTTCAGCAGGGACAGGGAAGATGGTTAAAATTGATGGGAAGATGGATGGAGCCAAATACAGGACCATTCTGGAAGAAAACCTGATGGAGTCTGCAAAAGACCTGAGACTGGGAAGGAGATTTGTCTTCCAACAAGACAATGATCCAAAACATAAAGCAAAATCTACAATGGAATGGTTCAAAAATAAACATATCCAGGTGTTAGAATGGCCAAGTCAAAGTCCAGACCTGAATCCAATCGAGAATCTGTGGAAAAAACTGAAAACTGCTGTTCACAAATGCTCTCCATCCAACCTCACTGAGCCCGAGCTGTTTTGCAAGGAGGAATGGGAAAAAATTTCAGTCTCTCGATGTGCAAAACTGATAGAGACATACCCCAAGCGACTTACAGCTGTAATCACAGCAAAAGGTGGCGCTACAAAGTATTAACTTAAGGGGGCTGAATAATTTTGCACGCCCAATTTTTCAGTTTTTGATTTGTTAAAAAAGTTTGAAATATCCAATAAATGTCATTCCACTTCATGATTGTGTCCCACTTGTTGTTGATTCTTCACAAAAAAATACAGTTTTATATCTTTATGTTTGAAGCCTGAAATGTGGCAAAAGGTTGCAAAGTTCAAGGGGGCCGAATACTTTCGCAAGGCACTGTATCTCCTCTACCATACATAATATATCAGGTCTATCTCCTCTGTCATACATAATATATCAGATCCATCAGCTCTGCCATACATAATATATCAGATCTATCTCCTCTACCATACATAATATATCAGATCTATCTCCTCTACCATACATAATATATCAGATCTATCTCCTCTACCATACATAATATATCAGATCTATCTCCTCTACCATACATAATATATCAGATCTATCTCCTCTACCATACATAATATATCAGATCTATCTCCTCTACCATACATAATATATCAGGTCTATCTCCTCTACCATACATAATATATCAGATCTATCTCCTCTGCCATACATAATATATCAGATCTATCTCCTCTGCCATACATAATATATCAGATCTATCTCCTCTACCATACATAATATATCAGATCTATCTCCTCTACCATACATAATATATCAGATCTATCTCCTCTACCATACATAATATATCAGATATATCTCCTCTACCATACATAATATATCAGATCTATCTCCTCTACCATACATAATATATCAGATCTATCTCCTCTACCATACATAATATATCAGATATATCTCCTCTACCATACATAATATATCAGATCTATCTCCTCTACCATACATAATATATCAGATCTATCTCCTCTACCATACATAATATATCAGGTCTATCTCCTCTACCATACATAATATATCAGGTCTATCTCCTCTACCATACATAATATATCAGGTCTATCTCCTCTACCATACATAATATATCAGATCTATCTCCTCTACCATACATAATATATCAGATCTATCTCCTCTACCATACATAATATATCAGATCTATCTCCTCTACCATACATAATATATCAGATCTATCTCCTCTACCATACATAATATATCAGGTCTATCTCCTCTACCATACATAATATATCAGGTCTATCCCCTCTACCATACATAATATATCAGGTCTATCTCTACCATACATAATATATCAGGTCTATCTCCTCTACCATACATAATATATCAGATCTATCTCCTCTACCATACATAATATATCAGATCTATCTCCTCTACCATACATAATATATCAGATCTATCTCCTCTGTCATACATAATATATCAGGTCTATCTCCTCTACCATACATAATATATCAGATCTATCTCCTCTGTCATACATAATATATCAGGTCTATCTCCTCTACCATACATAATATATCAGGTCTATCTCCTCTACCATACATAATATATCAGATCTATCCCCTCTACCATACATAATATATCAGGTCTATCTCCTCTACCATACATAATATATCAGATCTATCTCCTCTACCATACATAATATATCAGATATATCTCCTCTACCATACATAATATATCAGGTCTATCTCCTCTACCATACATAATATATCAGGTCTATCTCCTCTACCATACATAATGTTACGGTGCGTGAATGAGGACCCAAAAGCGAATTAACTTAAACAGAGCTTCTTTAATTACCAAACATAGGTAGGCTCAGACGGACCGGCAGATTCCGACAGGACAAGACAAGGTTACAGCAAACATGACGACAGTCTGGTTCAGGCATGAAACACAACAAACAAGAATCCGACAAGGACAGGAACAAAAACAGAGAGAGATATAGGGGACTAATCAGAGGGAAAAAGGGAACAGGTGGGAAAAGGGGTGACGAGGTGGTTAGGAGGAGACAAGGCACAGCTGGGGGAAAGAGGGGGTGGAAAGGTAACCTAACAACGACCAGCAGAGGGAGACAGGGTGAAGGGAAAGGACAGAGACAAGACACAACATGACAGTACATGACAGTACCCCCCCACTCACCGAGCGCCTCCTGGCGCACTCGAGGAGGAAACCTGGCGGCAACGGAGGAAATCCTCGATCAGCGCACGGTCCAGCACGTCCCGAGAGGGAACCCAACTCCTCTCCTCAGGACCGTACCCCTCCCAATCTACGAGGTACTGGTGACCACGGCCCCGAGGACGCATGTCCAAAATTCTACGGACCCTGTAGATGGGTGCGCCCTCGACAAGGATGGGGGGGGGGGGGGGAAGACGAGCGGGGGCGCGAAGGACGGGCTTGATGCAGGAGACATGGAAGACCGGGTGGACGCGACGAAGGTATCGCGGAAGAAGAAGTCGAACTGCGACAGGATTAATGACCCGAGAAATACGGAACGGACCAATGAACCGCGGGGTCAACTTGCGAGAAGCCGTCTTAAGGGGAAGGTTCTGAGTGGAGAGCCAAACTCTCTGACCGCGACAATATCTAGGACTCTTAGTTCTACGCTTATTAGCAGCCCTCACAGTCTGCGTCCTATAACGGCAAAGTGCAGACCTGACCCTCTTCCAGGTGCGCTCGCAACGTTGGACAAAAGCCTGAGCGGAGGGGACGCTGGACTCGGCGAACTGAGATGAGAACAGCGGAGGCTGGTACCCGAGGCTACTCTGAAAAGGAGATAGCCCGGTCGCAGACGAAGGAAGCGAGTTGTGGGCGTATTCTGCCCAGGGGAGCTGTTCTGACCAAGACGCAGGGTTACGAAAAGAAAGACTGCGTAAGATGCGACCAATAGTCTGATTGGCCCGTTCTGCTTGACCGTTAGACTGGGGGTGAAAGCCGGAAGAGAGACTGACGGAAGCCCCAATCAAACGGCAAAACTCCCTCCAAAATTGAGACGTGAATTGCGGACCTCTGTCCGAAACGACGTCTGACGGAAGGCCATGAATTCTGAAAACATTCTCGATGATGATTTGTGCCGTCTCTTTAGCAGAAGGAAGCTTAGCAAGGGGAATGAAATGAGCCGCCTTAGAGAACCTATCGACAACCGTAAGAATAACAGTCTTCCCCGCTGACGAAGGCAGTCCGGTGACAAAATCTAAGGCGATGTGAGACCACGGTCGAGAAGGAATAGGAAGCGGCCTGAGACGGCCGGCAGGAGGAGAGTTACCGGACTTAGTCTGCGCGCAGACCGAACAAGCAGCCACGAAACGACGCGTGTCATGCTCCCGGGTGGGCCACCAAAAACGCTGGCGAATGGAAGCAAGCGTACCCCGAACGCCAGGGTGGCCGGCTAACTTGGCAGAGTGAGCCCACTGAAGAACGGCCAGACGAGTAGGAACGGGAACGAAAAGAAGGTTCCTAGGACAAGCGCGCGGCGACGGAGTGTGAGTGAGCGCTTGTTTTACCTGCCTCTCAATTCCCCAGACAGTCAACCCGACAACACGCCCCTCAGGGAGAATCCCCTCGGGGTCAGTGGAGGCTACTGAAGAACTGAAGAGACGAGACAAAGCATCAGGCTTGGTGTTCTTAGAGCCCGGACGATAAGAAATCACGAACTCGAAACGAGCGAAAAACAGCGCCCAACGCGCCTGACGCGCATTAAGTCGTTTGGCAGAACGGATGTACTCAAGGTTCCTATGGTCAGTCCAAACGACAAAAGGAACGGTCGCCCCCTCCAACCACTGTCGCCATTCGCCTAGGGCTAACCGGATGGCGAGCAGTTCGCGGTTACCCACATCATAGTTACGTTCCGACGGCGACAGGCGATGAGAAAAATACGCGCATGGGTGGACCTTGTCGTCAGAGAGGGAGCGCTGAGAAAGAATGGCTCCCACGCCCACCTCTGACGCGTCAACCTCGACAACGAACTGTCTAGAGACGTCAGGTGTAACAAGGATAGGAGCGGATGTAAAACGATTCTTGAGGAGATCAAAAGCTCCCTGGGCGGAAACGGACCACTTAAAGCACGTCTTGACAGAAGTAAGGGCTGTGAGAGGAGCTGCCACCTGACCGAAATTACGGATGAAACGACGATAGAAGTTTGCGAAGCCGAGAAAGCGCTGCAGCTCGACGCGTGACTTAGGGACAGGCCAATCAATGACAGCTTGGACCTTAGCGGGATCCATCTTAATGCCTTCAGCGGAAATAACAGAACCGAGAAATGTGACGGAGGAGGCATGAAAAGTGCACTTCTCAGCCTTCACAAAAAGACAATTCTCTAAAAGGCGCTGGAGGACACGTCGAACGTGCTGAACATGAATCTGGAGTGACGGTGAAAAAATCAGGATATCGTCAAGGTAAACGAAAACAAAGATGTTCAGCATGTCTCTCAGGACATCATTGACTAATGCCTGAAAGACAGCTGGAGCGTTAGCGAGGCCGAAAGGAAGAACCCGGTATTCAAAGTGCCCTAACGGAGTGTTAAACGCCGTCTTCCACTCGTCCCCCTCCCTGATGCGCACGAGATGGTAAGCGTTACGAAGGTCCAACTTAGTGAAAAACCTGGCTCCCTGCAGGATCTCGAAGGCTGAAGACATAAGAGGAAGCGGATAACGATTCTTCACTGTTATGTCATTCAGCCCTCGATAATCTATGCAGGGGCGCAGAGACCCGTCCTTCTTCTTGACAAAAAAAAAACCCGCTCCGGCGGGAGAGGAGGAGGGGACTATGGTACCGGCGTCAAGAGCTACAGACAAATAATCTTCGAGAGCCTTACGTTCGGGAGCCGACAGAGAGTATAGTCTACCCCGGGGGGGGGTGGTTCCCGGAAGGAGATCAATACTACAATCATACGACCGGTGTGGAGGAAGAGAGGTGGCCCTGGACCGACTGAACACCGTGCGCAGATCGTGATATTCCTCCGGCACCCCTGTCAAATCACCAGGCTCCTCCTGTGAAGAAGAGACAGAGGAAACAGGAGGGATAGCAGACATTAAACATTTCACATGACAAGAGACGTTCCAGGAGAGGATAGAATTACTAGACCAATTAATGGAAGGATTATGACAAACTAGCCAGGGATGGCCCAAAACAACAGGTGTAAAAGGTGAACGAAAAATTAAAAAAGAAATGGTTTCACTATGATTACCAGAAACAGTGAGGGTTAAAGGTAGCGTCTCACGCTGAATCCTGGGGAGAGGACTACCATCCAGGGCGAACAAGGCCGTGGGCTCCTTTAACTGTCTGAGAGGAATGTCATGTTCCCGAGCCCAGGTCTCGTCCATAAAACAGCCCTCCGCCCCAGAGTCTATTAAGGCACTGCAGGAAGCTGACGAACCGGTCCAGCGTAGATGGACCGACAAGGTAGTGCAGGATCTTGAAGGAGAGACAGGAGTAGTAGCGCTCACCAGTAGCCCTCCGCTTACTGACGAGCTCTGGCCTTTTACTGGACATGAAGTGACAAAATGACCAGCGGAACCGCAATAGAGACAGAGGCGGTTGGTGATTCTCCGTTCCCTCTCCTTAGTCGAGATGCGGATACCTCCCAGCTGCATGGGCTCAGCACCCGAGCCGGCAGAGGAAGATGGTAGTGATGCGGAGAGGGGGGCGACGGAGAGCGCGAGCTCCTTTCCACGAGCTCGGTGACGAAGATCAACCCGTCGCTCAATGCGAATAGCGAGTTCAATCAAGGAATCCACGCTGGAAGGAACCTCCCGGGAGAGAATCTCATCCTTTACCTCTGCGCGGAGACCCTCCAGAAGACGAGCGAGCAAGGCCGGCTCGTTCCAGCCACTGGAGACAGCAAGAGTGCGAAACTCAATAGAGTAGTCTGTTATGGATCGATTGCCTTGACATAGGGAAGACAGGGCCCTGGAAGCCTCCTCCCCAAAAACAGATCGATCAAAAACCCGTATCATCTCCTCCTTAAAGTCCTGATACTGGTTAGTACACTCAGCCCTTGCCTCCCAGATTGCCGTGCCCCACTCACGAGCCCGTCCAATAAGGAGAGATATGACGTAGGCGACACGAGCAGTGCTCCTGGAGTAAGTGTTGGGCTGGAGAGAAAACACAATATCACACTGGGTGAGGAACGAGCGGCATTCAGTGGGCTCCCCAGAGTAACACGGCGGGTTATTGATTCTGGGCTCCGGAGATTCGAAAGCCCTGGAAGTGGCCGGTGGATCGAGGCGGAGATGGTGAACCTGTTCTGTGAGGTTGGAGACTTGGGTGGCCAGGGTCTCAACGGCATGTCGAGCAGCAGACACTTCCTGCTCGTGTCTGCCTAGCATCGCTCCCTGGATCCCGACGGCTGAGTGGAGAGGATCCGAAGTCGCTGGGTCCATTCTTGGTCGGATTCTTCTGTTACGGTGCGTGAATGAGGACCCAAAAGCGAATTAACTTAAACAGAGCTTCTTTAATTACCAAACATAGGTAGGCTCAGACGGACCGGCAGATTCCGACAGGACAAGACAAGGTTACAGCAAACATGACGACAGTCTGGTTCAGGCATGAAACACAACAAACAAGAATCCGACAAGGACAGGAACAAAAACAGAGAGAGATATAGGGGACTAATCAGAGGGAAAAAGGGAACAGGTGGGAAAAGGGGTGACGAGGTGGTTAGGAGGAGACAAGGCACAGCTGGGGGAAAGAGGGGGTGGAAAGGTAACCTAACAACGACCAGCAGAGGGAGACAGGGTGAAGGGAAAGGACAGAGACAAGACACAACATGACAGTACATGACACATAATATATCAGGTCTATCTCCTCTACCATACATAATAAATCAGGTCTATCTCCTCTACCATACATAATATATCAGATCTATCCCCTCTACCATACATAATATATCAGGTCTATCTCCTCTACCATACATAATATATCAGATATATCTCCTCTACCATACATAATATATCAGGTCTATCTCCTCTACCATACATAATATATCAGATCTATCTCCTCTACCATACATAATATATCAGGTCTATCTCCTCTACCATACATAATATATCAGGTCTATCTCCTCTACCATACATAATATATCAGGTCTATCTCCTCTGCCATACATAATAAATCAGGTCTATCTCCTCTACCATACATAATATATCAGATATATCTCCTCTACCATACATAATATATCAGGTCTATCTCCTCTACCATACATAATAAATCAGGTCTATCTCCTCTACCATACATAATATATCAGATATATCTCCTCTACCATACATAATATATCAGATCTATCTCCTCTACCATACATAATAAATCAAGTCTATTTCCTCTACCATACATAATATATCAGATATATCTCCTCTACCATACATAATATATCAGGTCTATCTCCTCTACCATACATAATAAATCAGGTCTATCTCCTCTACCATACATAATATATCAGGTCTATCTCCTCTACCATACATAATATATCAGGTCTATTTCCTCTGCCATACATAATATATCAGATATATCTCCTCTACCATACATAATATATCAGATCTATCTCCTCTACCATACATAATATATCAGATCTATCTCCTCTACCATACATAATAAATCAGGTCTATCTCCTCTACCATACATAATATATCAGGTCTATCTCCTCTACCATACATAATATATCAGATCTATCTCCTCTACCATACATAATATATCAGGTCTATCTCCTCTACCATACATAATATATCAGATCTATCTCCTCTACCATACATAATATATCAGATATATCTCCTCTACCATACACAATATATCAGATCTATCTCCTCTGCCATACATAATATATCAGATCTATCTCCTCTGCCATACATAATATATCAGGTCTATCTCCTCTACCATACATAATATATCAGATCTATCTCCTCTGTCATACATAATATATCAGGTCTATCTCCTCTACCATACATAATATATCAGGTCTATCTCCTCTACCATACATAATATATCAGGTCTATCTCCTCTACCATACATAATATATCAGGTCTATCTCCTCTACCATACATAATATATCAGGTCTATCTCCTCTACCATACATAATATATCAGATATATCTCCTCTACCATACATAATATATCAGGTCTATCTCCTCTACCATACATAATATATCAGGTCTATCTCCTCTACCATACATAATATATCAGATATATCTCCTCTACCATACATAATATATCAGGTCTATCTCCTCTACCATACATAATATATCAGGTCTATCTCCTCTACCATACATAATATATCAGATATATCTCCTCTACCATACATAATATATCAGGTCTATCTCCTCTACCATACATAATATATCAGGTCTATCTCCTCTACCATACATAATAAATCAGGTCTATCCCCTGTAGTGGGTCTCCATTCTAGTTTGAAATACTGTTCTATTATATGCAGATGTTTAGAGAGAGTAAAAACATGTTACACACACATACACACACACACACACACATCTCAGTAATCTGGGCACCTCAACTGTGTTTTGTTTGTGAAAACGGAGAAGGGAGGAGCTTTCCTCTTTGGGGAGTTAAAGTGGAGAGAGAGAACTGTGGAAGACATTACTACACAGACACAGACAGACAGACAGACAGACAGACAGACAGACAGACAGACAGACAGACACAGACAGACAGACACACACACACACACACACACACACACACTCACTGTGTTGTTCTCCAGTGGGTATGCTGGCTGTGCTAGCTGGTCAAGGCCATTCCCCGGCAGTGGCATAAAGGCACATTATGTAACTCCACAGCCTGTCCCTACCTATTTTCTTACAGAAGCACATCATAAAGGCACATTTGACAGATTCTACCTTTAAACTATGAGGTCACTGGTCAATACTTGGACCCCTGATTTCTCTTGACCACGTGACCTGACCAGGAAGAACATCAGCCCCTAGTTATACGGTTGTTATAAACTAGTGGAAAGAAAGCACACTACATAGAAAACAGGCTGAAAGCATACTACATGGGAAACAGAAGAGAGCACACTACATAGGAAACAAGCTAAAAGCACACTACATAGGAAACAGGCTGAAAGCACACGACATAGGAAACAGGCTAAAAGCACACGACATAGGAAACAAGCTAAAAAGCACACTACATAGGAAACAGGCTGAAAGCACACTACATAGGAAACAGGCTGAAAGCACACTACATAGGAAACAGGCTGAAAGCACACTACATAGGAAACAGGCTGAAAGCACACTACATAGGAAACAGGCTGAAAGCACACTACATAGGAAACAGGCTGAAAGCACACTACATAGGAAACAGGCTGAAAGCACACTACAAAGAAAACAGGCTGAAAGCACACTACATAGGAAACAGGCTGAAAGCACACTACATAGGAAACAGGCTGAAAGCACACTACAAAGAAAACAGGCTGAAAGCACACTACATAGGAAACAGGCTGAAAGCACACGACATTTTTTTTTTAATTTTTAATTTTACCTTTGTTTAACCAGGCAAGTCAGTTAAGAACAAATTCTTATTTTCAATGACGGCCTAGGAACAGTGGGTTAACTGCCTGTTCAGGGGCAGATCGACAGATTTGTACCTTGTCAGCTCTGGGATTTGAACTTGCAACCTTTCGGTTACTAGTCCAACGCTCTAACCACTAGGCTACCCTGCCGCCCCACATAGGAAACAGAAGAAAGCACACTACATAGGAAACAAGCTAAAAAGCACACTACATAGGAAACAGGCTGAAAGCACACTACATAGGAAACAGAAGAGAGCACACTACATAGGAAACAAACTAAAAGCACACTACATAGGAAACAGGCTGAAAGCACACTACATAGGAAACAGAAGAGAGCACACTACATAGAAAACAGGTACAGAGATAATCTGTGGCAGCCTGCTAGAGGTATTGATAAGAAATTGGGACAGAGATAATCTGTGGCAGCCTGCTAGAGGTATTGATAAGAAATTGGGACAGAGATAATCTGTGGCAGACTGCTAGAGGTATTGATAAGAAATTGGGACAGAGATAATAAACAGGCTGAAAGCACACTACATAGAAAACAGGCTGAAAGCACACTACAAATAAAACAGGCTGAAAGCACACTACATAGGAAACAGGCTGAAAGCACACTACATAGAAAACAGTCTGAAAGCACACTACATAGGAAACAAGCTGAAAGCACACTACATAGGAAACAAGCTGAAAGCACACTACATAGGAAACAGGCTGAAAGCACACTACATAGGAAACAAGCTGAAAGCACACTACATAGGAAACAGGCTGAAAGCACACTACATAGGAAACAGGCTGAAAGCACATTACATAGGAAACAGGCTGAAAGCACACTACAAAGAAAACAGGCTGAAAGCACACTACAAAGAAAACCGGCTGAAAGCACACTACATAGGAAACAGGCTGAAAGCACACTACATAGAAAACAGTCTGAAAGCATACTACATAGGAAACAGGCTGAAAGCAAACTACATAGGAAGCGGGCTGAAAGCACACTACATAGGAAACAGGCTGAAAGCACACTACATAGGAAACAGGCTGAAAGCACACTACATAGAAAACAGGCTGAAAGCACACTACATAGAAAACAGTCTGAAAGCTTACTACATAGGAAACAGGCTGAAAGCACACTACATAGGAAGCAGGCTGAAAGCACACTACATAGGAAACAGGCTGAAAGCACACTACATAGGAAACAGGCTGAAAGCACACTACATAGAAAACAGGCTGAAAGCACACTACAAAGAAAACAGTCTGAAAGCACACTACATAGGAAACAGGCTGAAAGCACACTACATAGAAACCAGGCTGAAGGCACACTACATAGAAAACAGGCTGAAAGCACACTACATAGAAAACAGTCTGAAAGCATACTACATAGGAAACAGGCTGAAAGCACACTACATAGGAAACAGGCTGAACGCACACTACATAGGAAACAGGCTGAAAGCACACTACATAGGAAACAGGCTGAAAGCACACTACATAGGAAACAGGCTGAAAGCACACTACATAGAAAACAGGCTGAAAGCACACTACATAGAAAACAGGCTGAAAGCACACTACATAGGAAACAGGCTGAAAGCACACGACATAGGAAACAGAAGAGAGCACACTACATAGGAAACAGAAGAGAGCACACTACATAGGAAACAGAGGAGAGCACACTACATAGGAAACAGAAGAGAGCACACTACATAAGAAACAGAAGAGAGCACACTACATAGGAAACAGAAGAGAGCACACTACATAGGTAACAGAAGAGAGCACACTACATAGGAAACAGAGGAGAGCACACTACATAATAAACAGAAGAGAGCACACTATATAGGAAACAGAAGAGAGCACACTACATAGGAAACAGAAGAGAGCACACTACATAAGAAACAGAAGAGAGCACACTACATAGGAAACAGAAGAGAGCACACTACATAGGAAACAGAAGAGAGCACACTACATAGGAAACAGAAGAGAGCACACTACATAGGAAACAGAGGAGAGCACACTACATAATAAACAGAAGAGAGCACACTACATAGGAAACAGAAGAGAGCACACTACATAGGAAACAGAAGAGAGCACACTACATAAGAAACAGAAGAGAGCACACTACATAGGAAACAGAAGAGAGCACACTACATAGGAAACAGAAGAGAGCACACTACATAGGAAACAGAAGAGAGCACACTACATAGGAAACAGAGGAGAGCACACTACATAGGAAACAGGCTGAAAGCACACTACATAGGAAACAGAGGAGAGCACACTACATAGGAAACAGAAGAGAGCACACTACATAGGAAACAGAGGAGAGCGCACTACATAGGAAACAGAAGAGAGCGCACTACATAGGAAACAGAAGAGAGCACACTACATAGGAAACAGAAGAGAGCACACTACATAGGAAACAGAAGAGAGCACACTACATAGGAAACAGAAGAGAGCAGTCTCGGTTGAGTGACCCGACTTGAAGCCTGACTGGTTAGGGTCAAGAAGATGGTTCTGAGAGAGATAGCAGAACCACCTGAGAGTTCTGAGAGAGATAGCAGAACCACCTGAGTGTTCTGAGAGAGATAGCAGAACCACCTGTGAGTTCTGAGAGAGATAGCAGAAGCACCTGAGAGTTCTGAGAGAGATAGCAGAACCACCTGAGAGTTCTGAGAGAGATAGCAGAACCACCTGCGAGTTCTGAGAGAGATAGCAGAACCACCTGAGAGTTCTGAGAGAGATAGCAGAACCACCTGAGAGTTCTGAGAGAGATAGCAGAACCACCTGAGAGTTCTGAGAGAGATAGCAGAACCACCTGAGAGTTCTGAGAGAGATAGCAGAACCACCTGAGAGTTCTGAGAGAGATAGCAGAACCACCTGAGAGTTCTGAGAGTTGGTCAGAGACCAATAAAGACGGGAAACAGTCCATCAACAATCAACAGTTTCTGCATTTCAGGACTCACAGTAGCAAGTACTCCTGGTGCACTGGGAGATTATTTAGCCAGTTAAACATGTAGTTTTCGAAGAAAACTCTTGTTTTTTTGCCATAGTCCTCACTGGCTTTCATGAGATCTACGTGAGCTTGTCCAAGGTGTTGGACTCGACGATAGTTGCTATCCATTGGAGCACTGCGATTGGTTACCCAACATTCTGGGGCGGGACAGCGTGAATAAACTCCCAGCCCAGACCAAGAACACACTTAATGCCTTTATAAGCACACGGCCGTCAGTGCATCGTCTACATGCAAATATCAGCCTGCCAGAGCGAAGCCTCATCTATTCTAAAACAATGACACACTAACCATCTAAAGTAATGGCTCCATTGAGGATGTGTGTTCAGGACTAGGCTTCGTCTGGGTTTAGAGTCCCACACTATATGTTTGGAGAGACCTGGGGGAAAGTGGAAGGCCTTGGTGCTATGAACGTCAGTACTAAACATACACAAAGCATTATTGGATCCTCATAGGACGGGCATAAACTGAGTGAACTCAAGGCACTGCTCTCCAAACCCATCGTAATGATCGTAATGATTGGTTCTGCTTTAAGATTACATTCCTCATCAATTACAGCCTTGTCTCTCCCTCTGTGCCAGCTTTGCTTCAAACTCATGTAGAAAAACGTATTTAGGGTTAAGTCACAAATGGCACCCTATTCCCTATATAGTGCAGTGCACTTCTTTTCACCAGAGCCCAATGGGCCCTAGTCAAAAGTAGTGCACTAAATAGGGAATAGGGTGCCATTTGGGACACACACACCAGGAAGCCTATTTTACCCCTTTCCTTATGGTTGCAACAGCTTCCCACATGGGTACCATTAAACTGGAGAAACGACAGGCTTTCTGAGGTTTGGGGTTGAAGACATGCCATTTTGTAATTGACGTTTTTAAGTCTCTGATTATGTGATCTGCTTCTCCCTCCATGAGGGCATGAAGTCCTCTCTCTCTCTTATACGCCTTATATTCTCTCTGTTATTTAGTTGTTCTCTCTGAGAGATGACGTAGTCTGCGTTGTGTGTTGTTTTCACACACACCCTGTCTCTGTCGTCAGATTTAGACAATCTACCCGAGGGTTCCCTAATAGGCTGCCCAGAGATTTTATTTGGCCCCTATAAGTTTTCTAGATGTTTTTTTTTCTATATCATTTTAATTTCTCCACATAAAATACTGTAAACTCACCGGGAAATCAACTCGGAATGATTTAAATTTAGGAAATCTGTTCCCAAAGTATTCCCAGGGTCGGAAGTGAGATATGTGATGGTATCAATGTAATCAAGGTTTGAAAGGATTCTGTTTTTGTCAAGTAATTTATCTGTTTGGGGTTCTTGCAGTCAGTCCACAGTACAAATAATTTCCAACTATGTTCCTGCCCCCCAACTATCCGCTCAGGGAAATATCATCCGACAGCTGAATGTAATTCGGGCCCCTGCCCGAGGCCTATAGTAGATCTCCAAATGACATGGTGTTGTGTTCTGTTGTGATGCTGTAACGGCCGTTGGTGGAAAGAGGTGAGGACCAAGGTGCAGTGTGGTACCTGTTCATCTTTATTTATGAATTGAACACTGAATGAAAAAAACAACTAAAGAGAATGAACGAAACAGTTCTGTCTGGTACAGAATACAAAAACAGAAAACAACTACCCACAAACACAGGTCGGAACAGGCTACCTAAGTATGGTTCTCAATCAGAGACAACGATTGACAGCTGCCTCTGATTGGGAACCATACCAGGCCAAACACATAGAAATACAACACACAGAACAAAACATAGAATACCCACCCCAACTCACGCCCGACCAAACCAAAATAGAGACATAAAAAAGGAACTAAGGTCAGGACGTGACAGATGCTGTCAGTGGTCTTGTGTTATGATGTGATGCTGTCAGTGGTCTTGTGTTATGATGTGATGCTGTCTGTGGTCTTGTGTTATGATGTGATGCTGTCAGTGCTCTTGTGTTATGATGTGATGCTGTCTGTGGTGTTGTGTTATGATGTGATGCTGTCAGTGGTCTTGTGTTATGATGTGATGCTGTCAGTGGTCTTGTGTTATGATGTGATGCTGTCTGTGATCTTGAGGTGCTGTGGTGTTGTGTTATGATGTGATGCTGTCAGTGGTCTTGTGTTATGATGTGATGCTGTCAGTGGTCTTGTGTTATGATGTGATGCTGTCTGTGGTCTTGTGTTATGATGTGATGCTGTCAGTGGTCTTGTGTTATGATGTGATGCTGTCTGTGGTGTTGTGTTATGATGTGATGCTGTCAGTGGTCTTGTGTTATGATGTGATGCTGTCAGTGGTCTTGTGTTATGATGTGATGCTGTCTGTGATCTTGAGGTGCTGTGGTGTTGTGTTATGATGTGATGCTGTCTGTGGTCTTGTGTTATGATGTGATGCTGTCAGTGGTCTTGAGGTGCTGCGGTGTTGTGTTATGATGTGATGCTGTCTGTGGTGTTGTGTTATGATGTGATGCTGTCTGTGGTCTTGTGTTATGATGTGATGCTGTCAGTGGTCTTGTGTTATGATGTGATGCTGTCTGTGGTCTTGTGTTATGATGTGATGCTGTCAGTGGTCTTGAGGTGCTGCGGTGTTGTGTTATGATGTGATGCTGTCTGTGGTGTTGTGTTATGATGTGATGCTGTCAGTGATCTTGAGGTGCTGTGGTGTTGTGTTATGTTGTGATGCTGTCTGCGGTGTTGTGTTATGTTGTGATGCTGTCTGTGGTGTTGTGGTGATGTGCTGTGGTGTTGTGGTGCTGTGATGTTGTGGTGTTGTGGTGCTGTGATGTTGTGGTGTTGTGGTGCTGTGATGTTGTGGTGCTGTGATGTTGTGGTGTTGTGGTGTTGTGGTGCTGTGATGTTGTGGTGTTGTGGTGCTGTGATGTTGTGGTGTTGTGGTGTTGTGGTGTTGTGGTGCTGTGATGTTGTGGTGCTGTGATGTTGTGGTGCTGTGATGTTGTGGTGTTGTGGTGCTGTGATGTTGTGGTGTTGTGATGTTGTGGTGTTGTGGTGCTGTGATGTTGTGGTGTTGTGGTTGTGTGATGTTGTGGTGCTGTGATGTTGTGGTGTTGTGGTGAGGGTATGTTGTGGTGCTGTGGTGTTGTGGTGTTGTGGTGTTGTGATGTTGTGGTGCTGTGATGTTGTGTTATGTTGTGATGATGTCTGTTGTGGTGCTGTGGTGTTGTGGTGAGGGTATGTTGTGGTGCTGTGGTGTTGTGGTGTTGTGGTGCTGGTATGTTGTGATGTTATGTTGTGGTGCTGTGGAGCTGTGGTTGTGTGGTGTTGTGGTGCTGGTATGTTGTGGTGTTGTGGTGCTGTGATGTTGTGGTGTTGTGGTGCTGTGATGTTGTGGTGCTGTGATGTTGTGTTATGTTGTGATGATGTCTGTTGTGGAGCTGTGGTTGTGTGGTGTTGTGCTAGTATGTTGTGGTGCTGGTATGTTGTGGTGCTGTTGTGTTGTGGTGCAGTTGTGTTGTGGTGCTGTGGTGTTGTGGTGTTGTGGTGTTGTGCTAGTATGTTGTGGTGCTGTTGTGTTGTGGTGCTGTGGTGTTGTGGTGCTGTTGTGTTGTGGTGCAGTTGTGTTGTGGTGCTGTGGTGTTGTGGTGTTGTGGTGTTGTGGTGCTGTGGTGTTGTGGTGCTGTGGTGTTGTGTTGTGGTGCTGTTGTGTTGTGGTGCTGTGGTGTTGTGTTGTTGTGCTGGTATGTTGTGGTGCTGTGCTAGTATGTTGTGGTGCTGTTGTGTTGTGGTGCTGTTGTGTTGTGGTGCTGTTGTGTTGTGGTGCTGTTGTGTTGTGGTGCTGTGTTGTGGTGCTGTGGTGTTGTGTTGTGGTGCTGTTGTGTTGTGGTGCTGTTGTGTTGTGGTGCTGTTGTGTTGTGGTGTTGTGGTGTTGTGTTGTTGTGCTGTTATGTTGTGGTGCTGTTGTGTTGTGGTGTTGTGGTGTTGTGGTGCTGTGATGTTGTGTTATGTTGTGATGCTGTCTGTGGTGTTGTGGTGCTGTGATGTGGTGCTGTGGTGCTGTGGTGTTGTGGTGTTGTGGTGTTGTGTTGTTGTGTTGTGGTGTTGTGGTGTTGTGTTGTTGTGTTGTGGTGTTGTGGTGTTGTGGTGTTGTGTTGTGGTGTTGTTGTGTTGTTGTGTTGTGGTGTTGTGGTGTTGTGGTGTTGTGTTGTGGTGTTGTTGTGTTGTTGTGTTGTGGTGCTGTGGTGTTGTGGTGTTGTGGTGTTGTGTTATGTTGTGATGCTGTCTGTTATGTTGTGGTGCTGTGATGTTGTGTTATGTTGTGATGCTGTCTGTGGTTTTGTGGTGCTGTGATGTGGTGCTATTGTGGTGTGGTGGTGTGGTGTTGTGGTGTTGTGCTGTTGTGTTGTGGTGTTATGGGAGATATAGATCAGACCTCAGCCAACATCAGACAATAGTAACCTAGAGAAAGGGCACTGGTAAAGAAACCCATCACTGTTCCCCCAACAGAGAGGAACCCTACCATCCATGTAGCCTACAAAATGGCTGCCAGAGTTGCTGCTGCTTCACTGTGCCACTGACTGTGTTGCCATGACAACAGTAGATTGGGGCTCAGGAAGCACAGCAACTCAAAGACAGTCTCCCTCTCCTCCAATAATATCTCCTCCAATATCTCCTAATACCAGTCAGGGAAAGGGAAAGGGGGATTCTTAGTCAGTTGTACAACTGAATGCATTCAACTGAAACGTGTCTTCCGCATTTAACCCAACCCCTCTGAATCAGAGAGGAGCGGAGGGCCGACCTTAATCCACATCCACGTCTTTGGCGCCCGGGGAACAGTGGGTTAACTTCCTTGTTCAGGGGCAGAATGACAGATTTTTACCTTATCAGTGTGACAACCAATGACGATTGAGTGTAGAATTAAAGGGGAAATCTGCGGTTCAAACAATAACAAAGCAATCACTCTGCCACTGATTCGGTAAACAGCTGAGGGGATGGGGCTGGAGAAACGTAACCACTCTCAAATTCATAGACAGAGCGATGGATACAAGGACTGACCATCTACTGTATGACATCAACATGATAGTTTTAAGGTTTAAAACATGGCACCCATCCATGCCAGTGTTTGCTTACAATTACATTGTTTACAAACAAACAAGCTTATATTTTAGGTTGTGATGGAGTCAGACAGTTGAACTATATAAGTTATATTCTTCAAGAATCAATGGCTACGTATCATAAATCAAACAATGGATGTAGCATTCACAGACTGCCCCTTTAAAGTGTTTACAGATGTTGCATTCAGTCAGGTCCTAAATGACCATTACCAAAACACAGACACAGTTAGAGTTAGAGCTAGCCATGACATCAGTGTTTACAGTCTGTTGGGCCTGATGTTTTTCTGGGCCTGTCTCCTCCTATTGAGGGAGATGTGCTTGTAGTCATGTAATCTGTTCCAGCCTATCAGTATGGTGGTGGTGGTGATGATGATGATGATGGTGGTGGTGGTGATGATGATGATGATGGTGAAGGTGATGATGGTATGGATGATGATGGTGGTGGTGGTGGTTGTGGTGATGGTGGTGATGATGATGGTGATGGTGGTGAAGGTGATGATGGTGATGGTGGTGAAGGTGATGATGATGACGGTGGTGATGGTGGTGAAGGTGATGATGGTGGTGGTGGTGATGATGGTGGTGGTGGTGGTGATGGTGGTGGTGGTGATGGTGGTGATGATGATGGTGATGGTGGTGATGATGATGGTGATGGTGGTGAAGGTGATGATGATGACGGTGGTGATGGTGGTGATGATGATGATGATGGTAATGGTGATGATGATGGTGGTGGTGATGGTGGTGAAGGTGATGATGGTGGTGGTGGTGATGATGATGGTGGTGGTGGTGACGATGATGATGATGATGGTGATGATGGTGGTGGTGGTGACGATGATGATGATGATGGTGATGATGGTGAAGGTGGTGATGATGATGATGGTGGTGGTGGTGATGATGATGATGATGGTGATGATGGTGATGATGGTGGTGGTGATGATGAAGGTGGTGGTGATGATGATGATGATGAAGGTGGTGATGATGATGATGGTGGTGGTGGTGATGATGATGATGATGGTGATGATGGTGATGATGGTGGTGGTGATGATGAAGGTGGTGGTGATGATGATGATGATGAAGGTGGTGATGATGATGGTGGTGGTGAAAGGTATTAATGGGTATTATCAGACTTTTCATATAGATCTGAAAGGTATAGGAGGTTATTTATAGACCAGGTGGCTATAGGGGGTTATTTATAGACCAGGTGGCTATAGGGGGGTATTTATAGACCAGGTGGCTATAGAGGGTTACTTATAGACCAGGTGGCTGTAGGGGGTTATTTATAGACCCGGTGGCTGTAGAGGGTTCCATATAGACCAGGTGGCTATAGAGGGTTCTGTATAGACCAGGAGGCTATAGAGGGGTATTTATAGACCAGGAGGCTATAGTGGGTTACTTATAGACTAGGTGGCTATAGTGGGTTATTTATAGACTAGGTGGCTATAGTGGGTTATTTATAGACCAGGTGGCTATAGGGGATTATTTATAGACCAGGTGGCTATAGAGGGTTATTTATAGACCAGGTGGCTATAGAGGGTTATTTATAGACCAGGTGGCTGTAGAGGGTTATTTATAGACCAGGTGGCTATAGAGGGTTATTTATAGACCAGGTGGCTATTGAGGGTTATTTATAGACCAGGAGGCTATAGAGGGTTATTTATAGACCAGGTGGCTATGGGGGGTTATTTATAGACCAGGAGGCTATAGGGGGTTATTTACAGACCAGGTGGCTATAGGGGGTTATTCATAGACCAGGAGGCTATAGGGGGTTATTTATAGACCAGGTGGCTATAGGGGGTTATTTATAGACCAGGAGGCTATAGGGGGTTATTTATAGACTAGGTGGCTATAGTGGGTTCTGTATAGACCAGGTGGCTATAGAGGGTTCTATAGAGACCAGGTGGCTATAGAGCACATATGTCAGAGTCAAGGCCCGCGGGCCACATCCGGCCCGCAAGAAGGTTTTTTACGGCCCCTGGGATGATCTTGATTTATTATTAGAACCGGCCCGCAGCAAGCCGGCAGCCCGCAGATCTTTTACACGCACCAATACTACATTTCCCACAATGCAAAGGTGACGCACCGAGCAGTAGGCTGCTTCATTTCAATATTTATTGGCACAGCAGTCGTCAGCATCACAGTAAAATTAACTTTCAGATACCCATCAAAAATGGCAAAACGGAAGGTGGATACTGAGAACCGGGGGTTTCAAACAAGGTGGGAGTCGGAGTATATGTTCACGAAGGTAGCTGGAAAACCTGTGTGTCTTCTGTGTGGAGAAAGTGTGGCGGTACTGAAAGAGTATAATCTGAGACGACATTATGAAACGAAACACGCGGACAAAAACAAGAATATGGACATGGAACAAAGGCTACAAAAGGCAGAGGAATTAAAACGAGGCCTCAAATCTCGACAGGCTCTGTTCAAAAAAGCCAAATCACAAGGCCAGGCTGCTGTCAAGGCCAGTTTTATTTTGGCAGAAGAGATCGCTAAATCAGCCCGGCCATTTACGGAGGGGGATTTCATCAAAAACTGCATGATTAAAGTTTGTGACGAAGTTTGCCCAGAAAAAAGGCAACTCTTTTTAAATGTGAGTCTGAGCAGAAACACCATTGCCGAGAGAGTAGACCAGTTGTCCATCAATCTAAAAGAGCAGCTTGTGAAAAAGGGAAAAGATTTTATTGCATATTCCTTGGCTGTGGATGAGAGCACCGACATTTCTGACATTGCCCAGTTGTCAATTTTCATCCGCGGAGTGGACTCCAACCTAAGCGTGACAGAGGAGTTTTTGGCTTTACGTCCTATGCATGGCACAACTACGGGGCATGATTTGTATGAAGAGGTGTCAAGATGTGTAAATGAGATGGAGCTGCCTTGGGAAAAACTCGTGGGTTTGACAACCGACGGAGCACCTGCGATGTGTGGACACAGGAGCGGACTGGTGGCGAAGATACGGGAAAAGATGCAAGAGGAAAACGCGACAGGTGAGCTGACAGCTTATCATTGTATCATACACCAGGAAGCGTTGTGCGGTAAAGCCTTGAAAATGGAGCATGTAATGAGCATCATCACGCGCACAGTTAACTTTATCAGAGCCAAAGGTTTGAATCACCGCCAGTTCAAGGCATTTCTGACGGAGTTAGAAACGGAGCATGGTGATTTGCCTTATCACACAGAGGTGCGATGGCTAAGCCAGGGAAAGGTGCTTCAAAGATGTTTCGAGCTTCGTGAGGAGATTTGTCTGTTCTTGGACAGCAAAGGGAAAGACACAACACAACTCCGAGACGAAATGTTTCTGTGTGAAATGGCTTTTCTGTGTGACATTACGAGTCATCTGAATGCAATAAACTTGCAGCTGCAGGGTCGGGATCGTGTCATCTCTGATATGTACAGTACAGTGAAGGCATTTAAAACCAAACTGACTCTGTGGGAGACGCAGATGCGGAAAGAAAATTTGAGCCACTTTCCCAGCTGCCAGACCATGAAAGAGAAGCTCTCTACCAGTGCGTTCCCGAGCACACAGTTGGCTGATAAAATAGGTATGCTTGCCGCTGACTTTCGACGCCGATTTGCTGACTTTGAAGCACAAAAAAGCAGGTTGGAACTGCTCGGTAACCCATTTGCTGTTGACGTGGAAAGCTCACCACCAAACCTCCAAATGGAGTTGATTGACCTCCAATGCAATGATGCACTGAGGGCAAAATATGCGGCAGTGGGTGCTGCGGAGTTCGCCCGTTTCCTCCCCGGCACAATGCCCCAGCTGCGCATCCAGGCTGCTCAAACGTTGTCTATGTTTGGCAGCACATACCTGTGTGAACAACTGTTTTCTTTGATGAACCTGAACAAAACATCACACAGAAGTCGACTTACTGCTGAACACCTCCACTCAATTCTGAGGATTTCTTCAGCTCAGAGCCTTACCCCGAACATTGATGAACTTGTGGAAAAGATGGGACACCACCAAGTATCACCCTCAACCTCAAACAAGTGAACATTACTGTGCAATCACATATTTAGAGTTTTTACTCAGTTCAAGTTTAAAAGTTAAAATTTAATATTTGTTTTCACTGCATGTTACTTCTCCTTAAACAAAGTGTTGTTTTTGATTAATAGATTTTTGCACTTTATTTTTTTGTATTTCAATCCAATTATATTTTAAAAATATTTCAGTTGAGTGGATGATAGAAAATTGCTATTATTGTTTTTTCTTTGAAGTAAATTTAGCCCACTTTTGCTAAAATAGAAAATATAGTCTACTGATGGTGCCTTGAATACCGGTTTCTTTCATTTAATGTTCATGTTATGGGGATATTTATATAAAGGAAATTTGTCTTTTGTGTCTGTTGAAAATTAAAGATTACTGACAGAGCCATAAGAAAATATTGCTTTATTTATCTGATCATATTGTAATATATTTGTTAGGTTTTCAGTAGGTTCAATTAGGTTCACTAGACTATATGCGTCATTTAAAAAATTTTCAATGAACATTCGAACAGTCCGGCCCTCGTCTTGTAGCTGATTTTTTTATTTGGCCCTCCGTCCATTTGACTTTG
>NW_027258359.1:0-82336 GCF_045791955.1 Oncorhynchus clarkii lewisi
CCTCTGACTACTAGTTATAAAATAGTAAGTCATAATTATGAGATAATCTTATCATTATGACTTACTAAGTCATAATTATGATATATAATAGGTCGTTGTTATGAGGTAGAAAGTCATAACTAGAAAAGTACATTTCCTGAAGGAAATATGGTGTGCTTGCTAGTATTTATGGTTGTGAAATACATTATTAAAGTGGTAGTGACTGCAGTAGCAATGATATTGAATGGTTGTAGTTAAATGTAGGTAGATGGAAAGATTGAATAATTGATTGCAGGAATAGGATAAGATAAGTTAGGAAAGCCTGAACATGTGAAAGTTGGATTGGTATCTCTAGCTTGAACGGTTTATGAGTTACTGATGGTGAGTTATTTTATGCTAATTTATACAGTTATAGTTGATCTAAGAATGTAAAATGAGGATAGCTTGAACATATAAAAGTTGGTTTGGTATTTCTAGCTTGAACGGTTTAAGAGTTACTGTTGATGAGTTACACTATATATACAAAAGTTTGTGGACACCCTTTTAAATTAGTGGATTCGGCTATTCCAGCCACACCCATAGCTGACAGGTGTATAAAATCGATCACGCATCCGTGCAATCTCAATAGACAAACACTGGCAGTAGCATGGCCTTACTAAAGAGCTTAGTGACTTTCAACGTGGCACCGTCATAGGATGCAACCTTTCCAACAAGTCATATTTTTACCCTGCTAGAGCTACCTCGGTCAACTGTAAGTGTTGTTATTGTGAAGTGGAAACATCTAGGAGCAACAACGGTGGCCAAGAAAGTGGACAATGAGACCGTCGAGTGCTGAAGCATGTAGCTCATAAAAATTGTCTGTGCTCGGTTGCAACACTCACTACCGAGTTCCAAACTGCCTCTGGAAGCAACGGAGCAATTAGGACTTACAAGAGCAATTATGGTTAAGTGCCTTGTTTAATGGCATAGACAGATTTTTCACCTAGTCGGCTCGGGGATGCGAAGCAGCGACCTTTTGGTTACTGACCCAACGCTTTTAACCGCTAGGATACCTGCCGCCCTTCATGAAATGGGTTTCCATGGGCAAGCAGCCGCACACAAGCCTAAGATCACCATGCGCAATGCCAAGCATAGACTGGAGAGCTGTAAAACTCGCCGCAATTGGACTCTGGAGCAGTGGAAATGTGTTTTCTGGAGTGATGAATCGCGCTTCACCATCTGGCAGTCCGACGGACAAATATAGTTTTGGTGGGTGCCAGGAGAACGCTACCTGCCAGCATGCATAGTGCCAACTGTAAACTCTGTTTTTCATGGTTCGGGATAGACCCCTTAGTTCCAGTGAAGGGATATCTTAACGTTACAGCCTACAATGACTTTGTAGACGATTCTGTGGAGTTATTTTATGCACATTTTTATAGTTATAGTTCCTACAGATTTTAAAGAATTACCAATAAAAAGTTGCATAAAATAACTCACCAACCGTAACTGTTGAACAGTTCAAGCTAGAGACACCAAACCGACGTTCACATGTTCAGGTTATCTTAACTTCAAATTCTCTAAAGTCTGTATAACTACACTGAACAAAAATATAAACGCAGTGCTGTTGCCAGAGAATTGAATGTTCATTTCTCTACCATAAGCCGCCTCCAAAGTCATTTTAGAGAATTTGGCAGTATGTCCAACCAGTCTCACAACCACAGACCACGTGCACCCACGCCAGCCCAAGACCTCCACATCCGGCTT
Organism: Oncorhynchus clarkii lewisi; assembly: GCF_045791955.1. Taxonomy (NCBI): domain Eukaryota; kingdom Metazoa; phylum Chordata; class Actinopteri; order Salmoniformes; family Salmonidae; genus Oncorhynchus; species Oncorhynchus clarkii. Next base: position 1,723 of record NW_027258359.1, read on the forward strand.
CTTCACCTGCGGGATTGTTTGAGACCAGCCACCTGAACAGCTGATGAAACTGTGTTTGCACAACCAAAGAATTTCTGCACCACTGTCAGAAACCGTCTCAGGGAAGCTCATCTGCGTGCTTGTCGTCCTCACCAGGGTCTTGACCTGACTGCAGTTTGGTGTCATAACCGACATCAGTGGTAAAATGTTCACCTCCAATGGCCACTGGCACGCTGGAGAAGTGTGCTCTTCACAGATGAATCCCGGTTTCAACTGTAGTGGGCAGATAGCAGACAGCGTATATGGTGTGTGGGTGAGCGGTTTGCGGATGTCAACGTTGTGAACAGAGTGCCCCATGGTAGCAGTGAGGTTATGGTATGGACAGGCATAACCTACGGACAATGAACACAATTGCATTTTATTGATGGCAATTTGAATGCTCGCGTCGAGGCAAGCAACACCGAAGCATGCATGAGAGCACCAGCTGTTTCAGACGACTGTGTGATCACGCTCTCTGTAGCCGATGTGAGCAGGACCTATAAACAGGTCAACATTCACAAGGCCGCAGGGCCATACGGATTACCAGGACATGTTCTCAGAGCATGCACAGACCAACTGGCAAGTGAATGTTGACCTTTTCAGACATTTTCAACCTCTCCCTGACCGAGTCTGTAATACCTACATGTTTCAAGCAGACCACCATTGTCCCTGTGCCCAAGAAAGTGAAGGTAACCTACCTAAATTACTATCGCCCTAAGCACTCACGTTGGAAGTCATGTAGTGCTTTGAAAGGCTGGTCATGGCTCACATCAACACCATCAGTGTTGAACAGCATAGTGCCCACAAAGCTCATCACTAAGCTAAGGACCCTGGGACTAAACACCTCCCTCTGCAACTGGATCCTGTTTGTGAAATCAGCATACAATATTTCTAGCTAGCTGAATTTCCCCGCCACCATCTTCCATCTGTGTGCACTGAGTTGGGTGGGTTGTCTATGTTCCTTTTTCTATGTTTTGGGATTTCTGTGTTTGGCCTGGTATGGTTCTGAATCAGAGGCAGCTGTTTATCGTTGTCCCTGATTGAGAACCATATGTAGGTAGCCTGGTTTCACTTTTGAGTTGTGGGTGATTATTTTCCATGTTCGTGTTTGTTACCACACGGGACCGTTTCGTTTGTTTCACTTTGATATTTTGTATTTGAATAGTGTTCAGGTTGGCTCATTAAAATGGACACATACAACGCTGCAAATTGTAGTCGTTAGTAGTCGTTTTACTTGAATGTCAGCAATGTTTGTTTTGTGTGAAGAGTTTTGAAAATAGACCACAGACATGTGAAATTAGTAAAAAAGCAATTCAAATGTTTTGACATTTACTACTTGAATGTAAATAAATGTATTGAGAAAAAAAAACTGCGGGTAGATGGAGATACTACTTACATGTTGGCAATCAAGGTCTCAAACTGATTTTTAATTCCCTCCAAGTCCTTTTTTGTCGATTCCAAACATGGACAGTGCTGATAGCTCATGTTTGGCACGTTTTCACTGTCCACCTTTGCTGTGTTTAGTAGTGATACTGTTGTGTTCCTGCTAATATACCCCTTCACACAAGGGTTGGGCTTCTCAAGTGTTGAAAGTGAAAGCCGAACTTTTAGCTATAAATTCAACCGCTTGTCAAACTAAGGTTTAGAGAAGCTGGAAATAAGTCATTGTTAAAACATAAGGCTTGGTTCTAAAATGGGTGGATGGTTTCTTATCGCCATTGACTTTGGCACAGCATACAGTGGCTATGCCTTCTGTGTGTCATCTGGAAATTCCGAACCAAGACCCAGGGTTCCGAAGTGGGGACAGGAACATGGATTCAACTCCCCAAAGACTCCCACCTGCATTTTGTTTGATGAACATGAAGAATTTAAAATGTTTGGCTTTGACGCTAAAATGGCGTACACAAAAATGCATGGAGCTGACGCACAGAAACATTATCTTTTTGAAAACTCAAAAATGGAACTTTATAGCAAAGTAAGTACTTAGTAGGTTACTTACTAATGAAATGACAAACAACCTAATGATTGAACTGCCATTGTATTAATACAAAATGTGACTTGGTACTAGTAGAGGGGCCTACTAAAGGCATCGGTTATGTAATTAGTACCCCAGCATGTGCGTTATTCCTGAGGGTGATTCATAGGGGATACGTTTTTGTAATTATTATGACGGAAGCCTGTACATTTTTATTCTAGGCGTGAAAATATTTTAACATCATGGCTAGACGATCATAATCTATACAGGTAATCCATACTCATTATTTTAGCGATCCACAGTAGACGTCTGTCCCATCCTAATGGAAATCCCCCAATCCTGTTGATGTGAGCTAAACAGATGACAGATGAGAAAGTGAACTTGCCATTTCCAAAAAGTGTAGCTCAGTAGGGAATCGAGGACGCTCTGCTTTGCGATCTATTTCTTACAGTCAGGGTTGAATACATGTGCTGCACTTTGTTTTAAGAGTCAACTCTAATGTCGCGCAAAACATACGGATGCCAGTATATATGCACGGAAATAGTATTATCAGAGGACGGTGGAGTTACCCGAAAACCCTTTTTTTCTGGTGTTAAATGTTAAACCCTATTCAATGGGATTAGTTTATTTAAACGGATGCATTTTGTTTTACTGTGGGAGTTCGGCTAATGAAATGAATGAAATGAATGTCATAAATGTGCAATACAAAATAATTGTTCCTATAGGCTTATTTAATGAAACCCTGGCTGTTGGTGTAGTAGCCAATATATTTAAAGAAGGGAATCCCAGATTCCCCCACTGAGCCAAACTTTTTGGAAATGGTACGTTCACTTTCTCATCCATAAATGCTTCTCAGGTGTAACTAATGTCCAGCAGCTTAAATCAGCAGGATGGCTGGCACTTACAGTATATTAGGATGGACATATCGCTAAAATAATTATACTTCCTCAATTTAAATATCATGGTACACCTATACATTTGGTAGCCAAATAAGAGTAATCAGTGTAGCCTATTATCGTCTTGACATTATGTTTAAATATCTTCAAGCCTAGAATAAAAACGTCCATGAGTCAATTGAATAAAAACAATTATAATAATTAAGGGGCAGTTTCACACTAAACCCGTACAAATTGTCTGGAGCACATGCTGGAATAATAATGGCATAACCAACATCTCTAGTAATACTAGTTCCATCCGAACAGGGCTTTACTCTCCTGCCGTTTAAAAATGACTGAAATGGCAGATTCGCATGGGACAAAATGTACTTGGATGTGGTGGTGCACATCATTACAATACCCGACCTGCTGTAAAAAGTAATGTAAAAGGTGTCACTTGTTTCAATATGTTATTTTGGATTTATGTTGTATACTCTTTTTCAGACAATCAATAAGAACTTGATGATTAAAGCACACAATGGGAAATCGATGAGTGCTTTGAAGATAATAGCAGAAACCCTGCGGTATCTGAAGGACCATGCACTGAAAACGATTGGTGATCACACAAGTGGCAGGCAGTTCATTGCCTCAGATGTTACCTGGGTCCTGACTGTTCCAGCCATATGGGATGCTGCAGCCAAGCAGTTCATGAGAGAGGCAGCAACAGCGGTGAGCTATGGGACATGTATGTGTTGTGATTGTCTTATTTTACATGTAAACATTTAGCCATCATTTGGAAGTATGATTTTATTCAGTTCAGTACATTTGTCAGCTTTACCAATCACAATACAGTTGTTCCTTCCAATAACTACATATAATTGTGTTTTAACTCATTTCCAGGCTGGTCTTGTGACAGATCTAAACTCAGACAGCTTAATACTGGCTTTGGAACCAGAGGCAGCATCAGTCTGGTGTAAGAAGCTTCCATCCGATGGTTTTATAGCAGAAGAGATTAACGAAGACACATTGGAGAAAACCCCTGGAACCAAGTACATGGTTGTGGACTGTGGCGGTATGGTGATAAGAGCATCTCAAACAATTCACAATTTATTTATCTATTTCAAACAAGTGTTTACTATATGCATGGTCATTCCAATCCCAAATAGACTGTCAGCCTCAGTAGGTCATCAGCCCAGCAGCCATAGAGCAGGGAAAGGCAATAGGTGGCCTTCAGACCAAATCCAAATCTGCTGATTTTATTTGGCTCTGCAAACTCGTCTGTTTTTAAAATATTCATTGTTAATTAAGGAATAAAAACACAAACAATGCCAGGAATTTACTTCAAAATAACTTGACTTTGGGAATTCTGTTCCCAATTATTCCCACAAATAAATGTCATATGATCATGGCTCAATGTAACGAAGGTATGAAATGATTGTGTTATTATCAAATAAATTGTAGACTATAGAACAAAATAAGTTGATGCTGGATACTCAAATTCATAAAAAGCATATGTGCACAAATAACTTCCAGAAGTAATTAAGGCAGTCAGTTTTTTTCGGCATTGTTTACTATACAGCATCAACTTATTTTTATTGTATAGTATTTATTCCAATGATCAAAGACCACCTCATGGTTTACATTTATAACCAAAGAAACGCTCCTCTCCTGTGTCTTTGAAATGTTGGCTACTTGTCAGTCTGGGCTTAGTTGTCAGTTTGCAGTGTATAAATAGTTATAAGCTGTATTTCAAATTATTATTTTGGTATACTTTACAAAAAGAGCTGCATTACAGGAAGAACATATGGCTTGTAGTATACTTAACAGGTCTGATATTGTGCTTTTTCAGGTAGAACTATTGACATAACAGTGCATGAGGTGCTAAAAGGTGGAACACTGAAGGAGCTGCACAAGGCCTCTGGAAATGACATGGGAGGGGGGACTGTTGACAAGAATTTGAAAATGTTCCTAAGAGAAATATTCTCTGATGAACTATGGGATGACTATGAGAAATGTTATGCCCCTGAGCTGCAAAAGATGATGTATGGCTTTTCTCTACTTAAGGGTACAGATGATGACATAGACATATCCTGCCCTTACAACTTGGGAGAATTAGCAAAGAAATACCACTCAGAAATGTCAGACTTCTTCAAGACAAGTCAGGGAGCTTCCTGGGAGGAGGGGTCAATCAAAATCACAAAAGAAAGAATGCGGTCCTTCTTTGATGATAGTTTTAAAGGGATTACTGAGAGCATCAGACAAATCTTGAAAAGTAAAAGTAAGGACAATCCTGAAGGCCTCAGCATTGACTTCATTCTCTTAGTGGGAGGTTATGCCTCATGTAACACACTGCGGAGTCACATTAAACAGCAGTTTAGTGGTCAATGCAAAGTGCTCTTTCCAACTGATCCCCAGGAGGTCATTATCAAGGGGGCTGTTCTGTTTGGGAAAAACCCCAAGGTAGTGTCGTCACGAGTCAGTGCCCTGACTTATGGAATCACTGTATATCAGAGGTTTGATGAGTCAAAGCACAAACCTGAGAAGAAATTCACAACTAATGAGGGAACTGAGTACTGCTGTGATGTTTTCCATAAACTGGTGGAGAAGGGTGAGTCAGTGGGTTGTGATGAAGTCAGGGAACACATCTTCAATCCCGTATCAAGTGATCAGATGGAAATATCTTTCAGTTTTTTCAGCACAGAGAGACTGAATGCCAAATATGTTGATGAGTGGGGAATGGATCAGATTGGATCTTTCACTGTTCAAAGTCCTGACACCACAAAGGGTCTGGACCGCAGCATCAGGTTAGAAATCAAGTTTGGTTTCACAGAAATGCAAGCCACCGCTACTGACATAGAATCAAAACAAACTCAATCAATCAAACTGGACTTTTTGAGGAATTAAAAACATACGATGCAAAACGTTTTGCAAATTGAGCTATACATTACAGCAATGCATTACAGAAATACATCAAGAGACTAGATGCATAGTCAATACAATACAGACACTTCAAAAACTGGAAACTGGAATGTGAGTTATTGTTATATTCAGCTCTTATTATTAGTAATGTTCTTGTTATGCCAGTGTCTCCTATCCACAGGATTCAACCCATTTTAACATCTAATACAAGTTCAGTATAGACAAATCGTCACTTTATCATTATGCAAATACTGTATGTGTTAACTATGCACAAAATATAGAAGTAATTTGCATACAGGAAATTATAAGTGTTTAGACTAAGGAATGCTGTGTTTGTCCTGCACTCTAAAAATATGTTGAGATGTATCTGGCATGTCAAAAGATAAATAAACATGTGTTCCATGCTTAATATTAAACGTTTCTGTACTTCCTTCTAAGCCATATAATGTATGTAGTTTCTGACCAATACATTTATTAGTGTTAATATAATAATAATTTGTTAACATTTATATTTATCTGTATTTTGTATCTAGAAATACAGCATCTAGTAAGTGAATTTCTGTGGTGTATTTATGCCATTTATAACAAGATAACAAAGTAACTAGCAGCAAAAGCTAGCAAGATTACTTAGGTTCTGATGCAAACATGTTTCTAGAAATTGTTTAAATAAAATATTATTTTTTTTAACACCTAAACTGCTGGGCCTCGCTACCACCCTTACTAGCCATTTTGACTGCAACATTCTAACACATACATTTAATACATGCTATGGAAAAGTACTTTGGTTGTGTTTATGAAGGTGTTGGTTAACAGAATACAAAAACATTTTTATTTCAAGGAACACAATAACATTTTCATTAGTATGTTACTGTAAACGATTTGCTTCCGCCTGCTCATGTGTAGAGCTGGTAGAGCACAAAATGAACAGCAGTTACTCTAGGTGTCGTGTCTTTGGCATCATTAAACTGAAGACTGATTTATCAAATAACTATAACAAATAACAAATAATTATTATTATGCAATTAAACTGATTAATCATGTAACTGTAATTAACTAGGATGTCGGGGCACCAAGGAAACTATTCAGATAAAAAAGTTATAATTTTCCTAATATAACTTTCAGATATTTGAATCGCGTTCAATGATACCGAATTCCTAGCTGCAGACTAGTAATTAATATCAAAGACGTGTTCTTATTCTGTCGGTATCGATAGTCTAAGAGTTTAACCACGTGGGATGGTTAAACGATTCAGCAATCGTCTCAAACCTTGGCCCTCTCCTTATCAAGGTAAGCTGGTCTGCAACCTTTGTCCTCTCGTAATTGAAAGAAACATGGTCTGTTGAGAAATTCTCAAGGTGGGGGTTTTATTCGGAAGAGCAGAAAAAGGCTGTCTCATGACGCCAAGTCCTGGCTGTGTTCATGGGGCATGCCAGTGACTTAAGTGAAACTTTACACAGAAATACAATTCTCTCACATTACATCATTACATAGCATCCCATAATTTCACAAATAGTTTAATCTTTCCTCATTCATCCTGTACAGCAATTCGATGCAAGCCTCATAACTGAGGCTATTATATAAACAGCGTTATGGTAATGTGGCCATACCGTCTCCCATGAGTTTTACAAATTTGTACCAAACGGACCAGTTCGTAGCTGGATTCTTCACCGATTTTTATACCTTCTCCAGAACATAAATGTTGTTCGGACCTCAAGTTCTGTGAGGTGGAAGAAATTCCTTTGTTCTCTCTATGAAAACTCACTGGTTCTATACTGTGGCCATGAGGAGATAATCTCCTCCAGGAATTTACAACCTGAGGTCGCAGCAGCCTGAGTGTGGGAGACAGAGAGAGGGGGATGGGGCTTGCTGTACCCAAAGAGGGCAACGTCATGACATAGGAAAAAGTTACATTTTGAAATAGAACTCATATCTTCAGTTGTTTGGCAACGGTAAATGTTTTGGAAACCTCAGAATCTGCTCTTTCTGATACTATATAGAAATCAAACGTCTCACCTGCATGTGACTTTGTAGGAGCATTGGAAAAAGTAACTTTTTGGTGCGTGTAACATTCCCCAACAAGAAAACCAAAAAATGTTGCTCAAAACAGAAAGAGGAACTAACAAAGAGTCAATGACAACCAAAACAAAACAGGTGGGGTTTTAGGAGGGGTTCTGAAAAACACTCATGGGGCTGTCAACTGAAAATTGCATCGCAACAACAACCTTGACCTAAAAGACACCCACCATGAGCGCCCACTAAGAAGCAAACAAAATGAAAACCCACAACAAACTTAAAGACAGGAGGCAAACCAAAAAGTTGTCGCAAAACAAAATCAGATAAAGGATTGTCTTTCTGGAAATCAATAGGGAGAACCAACTATCAAGACAACTGGAACAGTGGGCCAGCCACTCTTAAATAGCACCTGGGCCAGCACAGTTGAAACACCTACCCACTAATGGCAAACCAGCACAGGTAGAACACATACTGACTAACGACACCACGTGCTAACGTCCAACCTCCAAACATGAATGGAAAAACCAATGCCTGTGACACCTTCCCACTTAAGGCAACAATATATCCTATATTTTTATTGAACAAGTTGGCTCACCACCAACAGAAAACAACTTCCATCTCACAACATAATCTTAAATACATCGCCTTCTCCAATATAAACTGGTGTCTACTGGCTGTCAACAATTAAATACAAGACAAAACCCTTACTTAAATATATAATATAATATATTTTTTCTCTTTTATTTCATTTTCCCCCCAAAAAAGTCACGTAAGCAACGTGAAGCAACGTCTAATCTTGTCCCCTTAGAACGAGCCCAACCAAAACAATAGCCATCTCCAAAACGTTGAAACGTGCAGTCAAATTAAATTGTGAGCCAGGGATACTGTCACGTCCTGACCTTAGTTGCTTTTTTTATGTCTCTGTTTTAGTTTGGTCAGGGCGTGAGTTGGGGTGGGCATTGTATGTTTTTGTTCTAGGTTTGGTATTTCTGTGTTTGGCCTGGTATGGTTCCCAATCAGAGGCAGCTGTCGATTGTTGTCTCTGATTGAGAACCATACTTAGGCAGCCTGTTTTCCCACTAGGATTGGTGGGTAGTTGTTTTCTGTTTTGTGTGTCTCACCTGACAGAACTGTTTCGTTTCTTTCATTCACTTTGTTATTTTGATGTTCACGTTGCGTCGTTGGTGTTGTTAGTGCTCTGGACCTTGTTACCCGTTGTTTTGGGTTGGTCAGTGTTTTGCGCCCTGCGTGTTTGGGCATTTCATTTTGGTGCCTCATTAAAGTGCATCTTTCCCCTGGACCTCTCTGCTCTCTGCGCCTGATTCCTCTCTACACACCTAGCCAGCTGTGACAGATACATACTGGCTAAACACAAAAGGTATGAACTGCCCACCCTTGAAAGTCAATCAAGTTGTCCTTACCACGGACATGTCTAATTTCAAGGGGAAACTCCTGTAAATTCTTTGGCCACTATACCTATTTTGCCAATAGGCCTGGTTTACCACACGGAGCCCTGCTGATCCATCTGTCGACGAAATAGCACGAGGGGGCCACAACAGACTTTCTTCTGCCACGACGTCCCTTCAAGGCCCTTCTGCTAGCTTGCTAGCCCTGGCTTGCTAGCTGCCTGAAGCCAATCACTGGACTGCCATGATTACTCGGCTACGCATGCCACACGTTAATGTCAAAATGCCTTGTCCATTTCTGTTTTGGTTAGTAATTATTGAGCAGGCCTCTAGCCCTGCTCAATACGCCTTATTTAACACTTTAGTTCCACCTACCACACGTGGTGACATCACCTAGTTTAAATTATATTTCTAGAGACAATATATATATTTCATCGTCACTCTATGCACAGGTTTACACCCACTGTATTCACATCCTACCATACCTTTGTCTGTACATTATGCCTTGAATCTATTCTACCGTGCCCAGAAATCTGCTCCTTTTACTCTCCGTTCTGAACGTACTAGACGACCAGTTGCTTTAGCCTTTAGCCGTACCCTTATCCTACTCCTCCTCTGTTCCTCTGGTGATGTGAAGGTTAATCCAGGCCCTGCAGTGACTAGCTCCACTCCCATTCCCCAGGCGCTATCATTTGTTGACTTTTGTAACCGTGAAAGCCTTGGTTTCATGCATGTTAACATTAGAAGCCTCCTCCCTAAGTTTGTTTTATTCACTGCCCTAGCACACTCGGCCAACCCGTATGTCCTAGCCGTGTCCGAATCCTGGCTCAGGAAGATCACCAAAAACCCAGAAATTTCCATCCCTAACATTCCAAAAAGATAGAACTGCCAAAGGGGGCGGTGTTGCAATCTACTGCAGAGAGAGCCTGCAGAGTTCAGTCTTACTATCCAGGTCTGTACCCAAACAATTCAAGCTTCTATTTTTAAAAATCAACCTTTCCAGAAACAAATCTCTCACCGTTGCCGCTTGCAATAGACCACCCTCTGCCCCCAGCTGTGCCCTAGACACCATATGTGAACTGATTGCCCCTCCATCTAGCTTCAGAGCTCGTGCTGCTAGGTGACGTAAACTGGGACATGCTTAACACCCCGGCCATCCTACAATCTAAGCTTGATGCCCTCAATCTCACACAAATTAACAATGAACCCACCAGGTACAACCCCAAATCCGTAAACACAGGCACCCTCATAGATATCATCCTAACCAACTTGCCCTCCAAATACACCTCTGTTGTTTTCACCCAAGATCTCAGCAATCACTGCCTCATTGCCTGCATCTGTAAAAGGTCTGCAGTCAAACGACCACCCCTCATCACTGTCAAACGCTCCCTAAAACACTTTAGCGAGCAGGCCTTTCTAATCGAGCTGGCCCGGGTATCCTGGAAGGATATTGACCTCATCCCGTCAGTAGAGGATGCCTGGTTAAAAGTGCCTTTCTCACCATCTTCAATAAGCATGCCCCTTTCAAAAAATTTTTGAACCAGGAACAGATATAGCCCTTGGTTCTCTCCAGACCTTGACCAGCACAAAAACATCCTGTGGCATTCTGCATTAGCATCTAATAGCCCCCGTGACATGCAACTTTTCAGGGAAGTTAGGAACCAACAGGAGGTTAGTAGGTTAGGAAAGCTAGGGCTAGCTTTTTCAAGCAGAAATTTGCATCCTTTAGCACAAACTGAAAAAAGTTCGGGGACACTGTAAAGTCCATGGAGATTAAGAGCACCTCTTCCCAGCTGCCCACTGCACTGAGGCTAGGAAACACTGTCACCACTGATAAATCCACAATAATTGAGAATTTCAAGAAGCATTTTTCTACGGCTGGCCATGCTTTCCACCTGGCTACCCCTACCCCGGTCAACAGCCCTGCACTCGCCCAAGCCTCCCCATTTCTCCTTCACCCAAATCCAGATAGGTGATCTGGACCCCTACAAATTAGCCGGGCTAGACAATCTGGACCCTCTCTTTCTAAAATTATCTGCCAAAATTGTTGCAACTCCTATTACTAGCCTGTTCAACCGCTCATTCGTATCGCCTGAGATTCCCAAAGATTGGAAAGCTGCCGTGGTCATCCCCCTCTTCAAAGGGGGAGACACTCTAGACCCAAACTGCTACAGACCTATATCTACTCTACCCTGCCTTTCTAAGGTCTTTCAAAGCCAAGTTAACAAACAGATTACCGACCATTTAGAATCCCACGTACCTTCTCCGCTGTGCAATCTGGTTTCCGAGCCTGTCACGGGTGAACCTCTGCCACGCTCAAGGTACTAAACGATATCATAACCGCCATCGATAAAAGACAGTACTGTGCAGCCGTCTTCCTCGACCTGGCCAAGGCTTTCGACTCTGTCAATCCCCATATTCTTATCGGCAGACTCAGTAGCCTCGGTTTTTCTAATGACTGCCTTACCTGGTTCACCAACTACTTTGCAGACAGAGTTCAGTGTGTCAAATCGGAGGGCATGTTGTCCGGTCCTCTGGCAGTCTCTATGGGGGTGCCACAGGGTTCAATTCTCGGGCCGACTCTTTTCTCTGTATATATCAATGATGTTCCTCTTGCTGCGGACGATTCCCTGATCCACCTCTACGCAGATTACACCATTCTGTATACTTCTGGCCCTTCCTTGGACACTGTGCTATCTAACCTCCAAACGAGCTTCAATGCCATACAACACTCCTTCCGTGGCCTCCAACTGCTCTTAAACGCTAGTAAAACCAAATGCATGCTTTTCGACCGTTCGCTGCCTGCACCCGCACGCCCGACTAGCACCACCACCCTGGATGGTTCCGACCTTGAATATGTGGACATCTATAAGTACCTAGGTGTCTGGCTAGACTGTAAACTCTCCTTCCAGACTCATATCAAACATCTCCAATCGACAATCAAATCTAGAGTCGGCTTTCTATTCCGCAACAAAGCCTCCGTCACTCACGCCGCCAAACTTACCCTAGTAAAACTGACTATCCTACCGATCCTCGACTTCGGCGATGTCATCTACAAAATAGCTTCCAATACTCTACTCAGCAAACTGGATGCAGTTTATCACAGTGCCATCCGTTTTGTTACTAAAGCACCTCATACCACCCACCACTGCGACCTGTATGCTCTAGTCGGCTGGCCCTCGCTACATATTCGTCGCCAGACCCACTGGCTCCAGGTCATCTACAAGTCCATGCTAGGTAAAGCTCCGCCTTATCTCAGTTCACTGGTCACGATGGCAACACCCACCCGTAGCACGCGCTCCAGCAGGTGTATCTCACTGATCATCCCTAAAGCCAACACCTCATTTGGCCGCCTTTCCTTCCAGTTCTTTGCTGCCTGTGACTGGAACGAATTGCAAAAATCGCTGAAGTTGGAGACTTTTATCTCCCTCACCAACTTTAAACATCTGCTATCTGAGCAGCTAACCGATCGCTGCAGCTGTACACAGTCCATCTGTAAATATCCCACCCAATTTACCTACCTCATCCCCATACTGTTTTTATTTATTTATCTGCTCTTTTGCAAACCAGTGTCTCTACCAGCACATGACCATCTGATCATTTATCACTCCAGTGTTAATCTGCTAAATTGTAATTATTCGCCTACCTCCTCATGCCTTTTGCACACAATGTATATAGACTATTTTTTTTTCTTTCTACTGTGTTATTGACTTGTTTATTGTTTACTCCATGTGTAACTCTGTGTTGTTGCCTGTTCACACTGCTATGCTTTATCTTGGCCAGGTCGCAGTTGTAAATGAGAACTTGTTATCAACTAGCTTACCTGGTTAAATAAAGGTTAAATAAAATAAATTAAAAAAATGTTAAACTGACCTTGCCTTCTGGATGATAGCAGGGTGAATAGGTTTTTGTCCTTGATGATCTTTTTGGCCTTCCTGTGACATTGGGTGCTGTAGGTGTCCTGGAGGGCAGGTAGTTTGCCCCCGGTGATGCATTGGGCAGACCACACCATCCTCAGGCGGTGCAGTTGCCATACCAGGCAGTGAAACTCGCAGAAATTCTACTCTTGACCACTGCTACCAACCTTTCGACACGAACATAAGGCCCTCTCCCGTCCTCCTTTTGGCAAATCCGACCATGACTCAAATAAAGACTCAAGAGGGAAGTTCTAGTGGTCAGGTCTGTAGAGCATCACTGTTGCAGTTGTTAATATGTACAGTATATTGTTACTTTTTTTAATCATATATTTTTTTGTTTTTAATTTCACTTGGTCCCCACACCCCCTCAATGGTCATGCTGCTCCCCCTATGGTCATACCCCCACAACCCCTCAACAGTCTTTACTCTGCCTCCACCCCAATGGACATTTATTTATTCATCACTGCTACAGTTATAACGTATATAGTACAATTTCTATTCATATTGTTGATGTTTAATTACCATTTTCATTATTTTATTTCACTTAGTCCTGCATGTTGAAGCTCAGAGCCCAAGATTTTCACTGTACCTTGCAATAACACCTGAAACCCTTTACATGTGACTATTAAACACTGAATCAAAATCGGAATCGGAATCATTACAAACAAACAGATCTGGGACCAGGCTACGCTTGGTTGACTAAATAATGAAAATATACTGTAGATATCAAAAGTATGAACAGTACAGTATAGGTTCAACACGTGTGTACAGTTAATATCCACATGTACTCTCACCTGTGATTCAGCATAACCTGGTGATGTACTTTGCACCATGTTTGACCCTAGTCATACTAACGGGGACCTCACAGGCAGACAGACAGACAGACAGACAGACATAGGTTGAACATTCTGAAAGTTCTTTCGCAGTTATTTCAGTTTAGAATGTTGAAGTTTGCATTCCTCAATTGAAATGAACAAGCTCTATAGTTTATAAAATATGAATTGTAGCAAAAAGTTACTGTCTGATGAAATCTAAATTTTTGTCAATTCTCTTTTCTTTCCATGTACTGACATCAGTAACTCTCCTCAATGTTATCTGAACATTTCATGACTCTAGGACCAACAAAAATAATAAAGACTGGGGAAGATCTTCCGGTATTGGAGACCAGCGTCACCATTCCTGTCCATGAGTTGGTTGCAAGTTCTGGAATGTCAGCTCCATGATGTTGTGGGGCCATAAAGGCCACCTGGGACAATAGTTAATCTGTTCCCCCCACCTTTCTTTATGACTCTGAATGACGCTAAGGAGGTCAGGAGATAGAAGACAGACAAATCAAATCAAACTTTATCGGTCACATACACATCTTTATATAAATATTAGGATTAGCGATGTTGGAGCAGCATACACTAAAATACAGTAGAATAGAATAAGGTATATACATATGAGATGAGCAAAGCAAAAAATATGTAAACATTATTAAAGTGATAAGTGTTCCATTATTAAAGTGGCCAGTGGTTTCAAGTCTATGTGTATAGGGCAGCAGCCTCTAAGGTGCAGGGTTACGTAAGAGGGTGGAAACCGCCTAATGATGGCTATTTAACAGTATGATGGCCTTGAGATAAAAGTTGTTTTTCAGTCAGCTGGGACCGAGTACCACCTGTACTGATCTTGCCTTCTGAATGATAGCTGGTTGAACAAGCTGTGGCTTTGGTGGTTGTTGTCCTTGATTATCTTTTTGGCCTTCCTGTGACATCGGGTGCTGTAGGTGTCCTGGAGGGCAGGTAGTTTGTCCCCAGTGATGCGTTGAACAGACCGGTTCCGAGCAGTGCAGTTGCCGTTGCATGCGGTGAAACATCCCGACAGCGTGCTCTCAATTGTGCATCTGTAAAAGTTTGTGAGGGTTTTAGGTGCCAAGCCAAATCTCTTCAGCCTCCTGAGGTTGAAGAGTCAAATCAGCCTTGTGATCTGCCTGGGTTACTGGGGAAATCACAAGCCAGACTTTTGAAAGCCAAAGAGATGTGTGTTGAAATAGACAACTCTCTGTAACAAAGAGATAATAGTGCAAGAACATATTAAACAAATGTCTTATCAATGTATTAAAATGAAAAATCTATGTCATGTTGATATAACTTGAAACAAATACATTTAAAAACAGTTTTTCACAATTTCTGACATTTAATCCAAATAAAAATTCCCTGTCTTAGGTCAGAAAGGATCACCACTTTATTTCAAGAATGTGAAATGTCAGAATAATAGTAGAGATAATGTTTTATTTCAGCTTCTATTTCTTTCATCACATTCCCAGTGGGTCAGAAGTGTACATACACTCAATTAGTATTTGGTAGCATTGCCTTTAAATTGTTTAACTGCTTTGGGACTAAGGGGCAGTATTGAGTAGCTTGGATAATAAGGTGCCCAGAGTAAACTGCCTGCTACTCAGGCCCAAAAGCTAGAATATACATATAATTAGTAGACTTAGTAGTATTGGATAGAAAACACTCTGAAGTTTCTAAAACTGTTTGATGATGTCTGTGAGTATAACAGAACTCATATGGCAGACAAAAACCTGAGAAAAAAATCCAACCAGAAAGTGGGAAATCTGAGGTTTGTAGTTTTTCAAGTCATTGCTTATCAAATATACAGTGTCTATGGTGTCATGTATTTCCCCTGCATGCTTGCATTCAGTTCGTTCAGTTTCCCAGATATGTATGTTACATTTTATTTTCATTACACAGTAGTCAAAGTCTGTTTTTTTACACCCATTGTGAATGACAACAGTTCCTCACTCAATGCGAAAAATCTTTCCAACATTTCCCTTCGATAACCACCAAGCCTCGGTGTGAAATAGAACATTGTCATGCTCGGATCTCATACCTCCACATAGTTTTGCAACAGGCGGTGCAGTGGATGTGGTTTGATGTAGTTTACAATCGAAGTTACCTGCTGCATTACAGTGCCTTGCGAAAGTATTCGGCCCCCTTGAACTTTGCGACCTTTTGCCACATTTCAGGCTTCAAACAAAAAGATATAAAACTGTATTTTTTTGTGAAGAATCAACAAGTGGGACACAATCATGAAGTGGAACGACATTTATTGGATATTTCTAACTTTTTTAACAAATCAAAAACTGAAAAATTGGGAGTGCAAAATTATTCAGCCCCCTTAAGTTAATATTTTGTAGCGCCACCTTTTGCTGCGATTACAGCTGTAAGTCGCTTGGGGTATGTCTCTATCAGTTTTGCACATCGAGAGACTGGCATTTTTTCCCATTCCTCCTTGCAAAACAGCTCGAGCTCAGTGAGGTTGGATGGAGAGCATTTGTGAACAGCAGTTTTCAGTTCTTTCCACAGATTATCGATTGGATTCAGGTCTGGACTTTGACTTGGCCATTCTAACACCTGGATATGTTTATTTTTGAACCATTCCATTGTAGATGTTGCTTTATGTTTTGGATCATTGTCTTGTTGGAAGACAAATCTCCGTCCCAGTCTCAGGTCTTTTGCAGACTCCATCAGGTTCTTCCAGAATGGTCCTGTATTTGGCTCCATCCATCTTCCCATCAATTTTAACCATCTTCCCTGTCCCTGCTGAAGAAAAGCAGGCCCAAACCATGATGCTGCCACCACCATGTTTGACAGTGGGGATGGTGTGTTGCTTTTACGCCAAACATAACGTTTTGCATTGTTGCCAAAAAGTTCAATTTTGGTTTCATCTGACCAGAGCACCTTCTTCCACATGTTTGGTGTGTCTCCCAGGTGGCTTGTGGCAAACTTTAAACAACACTTTTTATGGATATCTTTAAGAAATGGCTTTCTTCTTGCCACTCTTCCATAAAGGCCAGATTTGTGCTGTATACGACTGATTGTTGTCCTATGGACAGAGTCTCCCACCTCAGCTGTAGATCTCTGCAGTTCATCCAGAGTGATCATGGGCCTCTTGGCTGCATCTCTGATCAGTCTTCTCCTTGTATGAGCTGAAAGTTTAGAGGGACGGCCAGGTCTTGGTAGATTTGCAGTGGTCTGATACTCCTTCCATTTCAATATTATCGCTTGCACAGTGCTCCTTAGGATGTTTAAAGCTTGGGAAATATTTTTGTATCCAAATCCGGCTTTAAACTTCTTTACAACAGTATCTCGGACCTGCCTGGTGTGTTCCTTGTTCTTCATGATGCTCTCTGCGCTTTTAACGGACCTCTGAGACTATCACAGTGCAGGTGCATTTATACGGAGACTTGATTACACACAGGTGGATTGTATTTATCATCATTAGTCATTTAGGTCAACATTGGATCATTCAGAGATCCTCACTGAACTTCTGGAGAGAGTTTGCTGCACTGAAAGTAAAGGGGCTGAATAATTTTGCATGCCCAATTTTTCAGTTTTTGATTTGTTAAAAAAGTTTGAAATATCCAATAAATGTCGTTCCACTTCATGATTGTGTCCCACTTGTTGTTGATTCTTCACAAAAAAATACAGTTTTATATCTTTATGTTTGAAGCCTGAAATGTGGCAAAAGGTCGCAAAGTTCAAGGGGGCTGAATACTTTCGCAAGGCACTGTATGTCTACGAGTTCCGTGCTCAGCTCTTTTACCGCCAGCTGTTCTGGGTGTATCATACAATGTGTCCATATGGCAGAGGGAGACACATTCATAACTAGAGTGCAGAGACTTGCCTGCCGTCCCCCCATAGATGGAGCCCCTTCTGTGCAAAAGCCCACCATTCGATCCCATGGAATCTGTTTTTGTCAATATAGCCACGCAGCACACTGAACATGCCCTGTGCCTTTCATGGTCTGGAATTGTGAAAGAATATCTCAATATCTCAATATTTCACCGACATGTATAGCAAACAAAAGTAAATTCATGAGCATCTCGGCCCTCTCAGCTAACCCTTTGGAGCACATAAGCTGGGGAGTTTGAGTGTTTCAGTCAGGTTCCTCTTGACTGCTAGCAATTGCATTAATTCTTAATGGAACAGTGATATCTGACAAAGGTATTGATGTGAGTTTCTGTGCCTCTGCCTCCCCACACATTGTTTCACCATATCAATTGCGTCCTGTAATATCTAAGTCTCTGCAATAGTGTGTGGTTTCATAGTGTTGCAGGCCTAGCCATTCACCGTGGTAATGATTCAAGTGCATTTTCCCATGATCTAAGGGCGCTCCCTGGTTGAATGTAATCTTTTAGATATGAATCATTTGAATTTAGATTTTTAAGGTTAACCACATTTCAATGATTTTGAGATACAAAAACAATGTTAAAATATATGTATTTTTCTGTCTATACATTTTTTTCCCTCAGGATTTTGGAAATTCTCCAGTGATCCCATTTTGATATCAGGCGATCCCACACGGTGTTGCGAACGCTAGTTTGGGAACCGCTAGCCAGCCCATTTCCAGCAGCAAATCAACCTTATAAGCCATCAGAAGGGACGTTGGTGTTGGGTTTTGGCGCTACAGGTGGCATCGGAAAGAGAATAATAGGAAGTACATTTGATTTCTAAATATGTTCTTTCTTTCCGAAAGCACACCTTATAATAATAACAATACAATAATAATAATAACAAAGTATAATAGTACTCTCAAAATGATGCCCAGGATCACGTTGACGAGCACGTCACCTGGTAGGTCGGTGAACACTAAGTAATTTAATTGATCTTAAATTAATTCAATTGTATATTATTTTACATTTAATTTAATTTGGACCAATGAATAAGATTACACGGTCAAGGATGATCCAATCCTAGATCATCACTCCTACAGTACTCTATATACAGTAAATATGGACCCAGAATTTGTACTTTCAATGAGTAACTCATGGACCTTCTTTATACTTTATTACTGCATTGTCGGAACTAGAAGCACAAGCCTTTCGCTACACTCGCATTAACATCTGCTAACCATGTGTATGTGACAAATAAAAATTAGATTTGATTGTGGACTACAGGAATAGGAGGACAGAGCACATCCCCATTCTCATCGACGGGGCTGTAGTGGAGCAGGTTGAGAGTTTCAAGTTCTTGGTGTCCACATCACCAACAAACTAGAATCCAAACACACCAAGACGGTCGTGAAGAGGGCACGACTAAAAGCCTATTCCCCCTCAGGAAACTAAAAAAATTTGGCATGGGTTCTGAGATCCTCAAAAGGTTCTACAGCTGCAACATTGAGAGCACTGGTTGCATCACTGCCTGGTACGGCAATTGCTCAGCCTCTGACCGCCAGGCACTACAGGGGGCAGTGCGTACGGCCCAGCACATCACTATGGCTAAGCTGCCTGCCATCCAGGACCTCTACACCAGGCGGTGTCAGAGGTAGGCCCAAAAAATTGTCAAAGACCCCAGCCACCCCAGTCATAGACTGTTCTCTCTACTACCACATGGCAAGCGGTACTGGTGTGCCAAGTCTAGGACAAAAAGGCTTCTCAACAGTTTTTACCCCCAAGCCATAAGACTCCTGAACAAGTATTGGACTATTTGCATTGTGTGCCCCCTAAAACCCCTCTTTTACGCTGCTGCTACTCTCTGTTTATCATATGTGCATAGTCACTTTAATTATACATTCATGTACATACTACCTCAATTGGCCCGACCAACTAGTGCTCCCCCACATTGGCTAACTGGGCTTTCTGCATTGTGTCCCGCCACCCACCACCCGCCAACCCCTCTTTTACACTACTGCTACTCTCTGTTCATTATATATGCATAGTCACTTTAACCATATTTACGTACATGTACATACTACCTCAATCAGCCGGACTAACCAGTGTCTGTATAAAGCTTCGCTACTGTTTTTTTTCCACTGTCTTTTACTCTCTTTACTTACCTATTGTTCCCCTAACTTTTTTTGCGCTATTGGTTAGAAGAAAAAAAAAAAGTAACCATTTCACTGTTGAATTCAGCGCACGTGACAAATAAAGTTTGATTAGATTTTTTATGACCTGGATTGGACCCGAGTAGTAATAACTATCATCCAGAAGGCGAGGTCAGTACAGGTGCATCAAAGCTGGGACCGAGAGACTGAAAAACAGCTTCTATCTCAAGGCCATCAGACTGTTAAATAGCTATCACTATCACCAGTTCCAGTTAGAACCCTTTTGAGTTCCATGGAGTACCCTCTGCGAAAGGGTTCTACATGGAACCCAAAAGAGTTCTAAATCTGCCTATACAGGAGGCTGCAGTGGGGAGGACGGCTCATAATAATGGCTGGAATAGCGTGAATAGAATGTTGTATAGGTTTCTTAAGTGGTTTTTTGGATGTCACTTTTTGCAACTGGAGGGCAGTAATACATAAAGGGATGGGTGAGGTTATAGATTAGATTTCAATTATAGGGTCAATCTCAATGTGACAGATTTAATGTTCAGTTTTGTTGAGGAATGGCTCTGGCGTTCAAAGATGCGTATCCAGGGAAACTATTCATATGTGTAATTTAGCTCAAATCTTCAGCCTTTTCCACAAAGGTGAAGTAAACAAACTATAAAAATGTTTTTGGGGGTATATAGAAACCTAGCCCTGTAGAGAATGAAGTCAAATGAGTCTAAACTCTGGATACCTATCGCTGTTCAGAACAATCAATCCATTTGTGTGTATTTACCTGTATTCCCTTATGCAACACATACATATTTGTTTACACATGTATAGACACCGCCAAACATTTAGTGAACAATGACTCTCCATTTGTCACGATCGTCGTATGGAGGGGACCAAAGCGCAGCGTGGTGTGAATACATTCTTCATTATTGAATGAAGAACACGAAAAACACTTAAACAAAAAACAACAAAACGATTAAGACGACCGTGACCGCTATATAAACGATGTGCAACATAACATAGACAATAACCCACGAAATACCCAAAGATGATGACTGCCTAAATATGGTTCCCAATCAGAGACAACGATAAACACCTGCCTCTAATTGAGAACCAATCTAGGCAACCATAGACCAACATAAACACCTAGATGAAAACAACCCCATAAATCTACAAAAAACCCTAGACAGTACAAACAACCTAGAGTAAGACAAAAACACATACATTACCCATGTCACACCCTGACCTAACCAAAATAATAAAGAAAACAAAGAATACTAAGGTCAGGGCGTGACACCATTTCTATCAGGCCAGTGTACAGTATATTATTAATTTTACACATTAAGAACATAATGAGTACATGTTACAGAATTACTCACCTGAAAGTTAAATTTTCATGAAAGGGTTTGCGTGAATGTTTTAGCAAAATTGGGTTTTAGGTGTTTTAATGTGTGTGAAAACAATGTTAATAATTTTGCACAAAAAAGTTTTGACATTTGTTTTGAGAGAGTAGAACTTTGTTTCCCACCCAAAAAAATAAAAGACAAAAAATGTAAAAGACACTGTAGTTCGGTATAGCTGAGTAGTACACTTGTGTGTTTGAATAAATGTACTGCAAGGGAAAGAAGCAGATTTTTATGAAACATACAATTTTACTACTTATACTATGTTTTCCAGTTGAACCCTGAACCCTCAGAATGAATCCTGTCCTGAGTCTGGTCTTGTGGTAAAGAAGGAAACAAAGTCAAGATGACCAACACAGTTTTTCAGATGGAGTTGTTATTATTGACAATGATAATATACTGTACCAAATTCCACAGCGTTTGTCATTTAGAAGATCAGAGTTGTCAATAACATACATAGGAGATCACTGTAGCCTATACAGTACATTGAATACATTCCAACTTTATAGACAGACAATATTTTATATGCTTTTAAAACATATGAAACCAACCAGAGTTTATGTCGAGGTGGTCTGACTGAAAAATATACATTTATGAAAAATATAGTATTTAATCCGATTAATGTTTTGAAATGGTGATTTCTTCTCCAGAGGTTTGATTAAGACTTTTGATCATATGACAGTAAAAGGTCATTAGTTTATCTAAGTTAACAGCACCGTACATATTTCATAATCTCCTATCGTTTAAAATAATTTGCCATTAAAAGCATCTGGTTAAAACTCAGTTCAGTGCTCTACCAGAATGTACAAGGATAAGTAGTGTCTTTTACAGAGGAAGAGGGACCTGCTGTGGTTAAAACTAGAACTGCGCTCAAAGGTTGGACAATGGGTCCTGGAATAATAGTTTGCATTTGTTGTAGTGGAGAACCATTCTATCTATATTATAGATTCATTCTATAACATAGAACAGTTCCAAGGCTTTCCAGTCAGTACGTTCTGGTAGTATTATCTACATGAGGTCCCATAGGTTGGCCCATCTACACAAAAGGTGCTATATAGAACCGAAAAGGGTTCTTCAGCTGTCCCCATAGGATAACCCTTTGAAGTACCCTTTTTGGTTCCAGGTAGAAACTTTTTGGGTTGCCAAAACGGTTCTACCTGGATTCAAAATGGAACCAAAATGGGTTCTACTTGGAACCCAAAAGGGTTCTCCTATGGGCACAGCCAAATAAGCCTTTTGGAACCCTTTTTTCTAATAGTGTAATATTCAGTTCCGTTTCTCTTCTAGAAACTGATTAAAACTGTCCGAAAGCTGAGGGTAGTCTCTGCTAGAAAGCTTGAATCATTAATAACCTCAGCTTTTCCCAAGGTAAAATCGACCAATAGGCTCTCACAGAGATGGTACATTTTCAAACCCACCCCTGAACACCTCTAGTGGTTTCAACATCTTCCAGAGAGTTCTCCTGGTTAATATTAATTTATAATACATACATACAGTACATATATACAGAGATAGATAAGATAGGACTGTAAGTTGTGAGGGGATCAGCCTATTGCCACGATGACAGCAGCAACAGTCCCTTGGAGAATGACAACGGCTGCATCTGAAATGAAGCCCTATTCCCTATTTAATGCATTACTGTTGACCATCAGGTCCGTGTTAAACATAGTGCACTCTATAGGAAAAACGGTGCCATGTTGGATGCATCCAATGTGTTGGTTGTTCAATAATCGCTGTGCGAGGAGCAGCAGTGGTTTGATGGGTCTCCAAAGCAACAATCCCAAGCCTCGCCTGACAGACTTCAACCTAACCACACTATTTCTCCCAGAAATGAATCATTCATAATTCTCCTGTTTAAATAAAGCTCAATCAACCCCAAGAAAAATAACTTGCGTTATGATAATTATTTAGAAAACAAATATTAGTCTGGAGTTAACTTGCACGGACAGATTTGTTTAGAGACACACCTGTCTGGTTCCACAAGACAAGGCTGGGACTTCTGGTTCCCTGTCTGGCTGGCTATAACCCAGTGACTTCTGGTTCCCTGTCTGGTTATAACTCAGTGACTATGTTGGGCCTTCTGGTTCCTTGTCTGGTTATAACTCAGTGACTATGTTGGGCCTTCTGGTTCCTTGTCTGGTTATAACTCAGTGACTATGTTGGGCCTTCTGGTTCCTTGTCTGGTTATAACTCAGTAACTATGTTGGGCCTTCTGGTCCCCTGTCTGGTTATAACTCAGTAACTATGTTGGGCCTTCTGGTTCCCTGATTGGTTATTACTCAGCGACTATGTTGGGCCTTCTGGTTCCCTGTCTGGTTATAACTCCGTAACTACGTTGGGCCTTCTGGTTCCTTGTCTGGTTCTAACTCAGTGAGGAAGGGAGACAGTGAGAGGTCTATACTGTTAAGGTGGTTTGTCAAACCATAAGAAATAAAGAACATGTAAATGCATACAGCCTGTATTAAGATATTAAGACAAAGAAAACAGCCTCACCTAACATGTTACCATGTCAAACCTACAACAGAACTCCCATTGTAAGAATACTGCATGTTGAAAACAAAGGCTCGCTGTCTGGCTGTCGGTAAGGAGACTGTGTGACCTGGAGGGTGTTGGTTGGGAATTGGAACCCAGATGAGGTGGATTGACTGCGCTGCATTGGTGGTGGGGTGTACAGATGTATTGGGTTTAGTCCGTCTCAGATTGACCCTAAGGGTGGTCAATGGTTCCTCGTGGTGGGAGTGCTCCTTCGGGCCTGTCGTCCTAGAGCACAGCCTGGGCTCTCTCCTTGCCCTTCTCCTCCTCTCTTCTCTTCATGGCCTGGATCACAGCCATCTCTTTGGCCTCTTTCTTCTGGTTCCTGGCCTCGAACAGCAGCCTACATCGCAGGGGACACAGAGGGGAGGTTTCAATAGTGTGCAGAGGGCTATTGGTTAAAACCATCATGGTAACGCATGGAATATTTACCCTTCTGTGATTTAGAGTATAGTATCATTGGAATGTCTTGGTAGCGCATGATGCTTGCAACGCTAGGATAGTGGGTTCGATTCCCGGGACTACCTGTACGTAAAATGTATGCGTGCATGACTGTAATTCGCTTTGGATAAAACAATCTGCTAAATGGCAGATAGTGTTATTATATCATTTTATAGTGGGAGCTGAAAACGCATACCCAAAATGCTGTGCAGGTTCAGACAAATGGTTCATACACTTACAAAGTAGAGAAAGGTTACTGGGAGTAATATAGTGTGTGATTTTCTTTACTTTTCCCCAATATTATCATGATGATGTGACCTTGGCATCATTGAAACTACAGAGATATTATCATGATGATGTGACCTTAGCATCATTGAAACTACAGAGATATTATCATGATGACGTGACCTTAGCATCATTGAAACTACAGAGATATTATCATGATGACGTGACCTTAGCATCATTGAAACTACAGAGATATTATCATAATGATGTGACCTTAGCATCATTGAAACTACAGAGATATTATCATAATGACGTGACCTTACAACTACAGAGATATTATCATGATGACGTGACCTTAGCATCATTAAAACTACAGAGATATTATCATAATGACGTGACCTTAGCATCATTAAAACTACAGAGATATTATCATGATGATGTGACCTTAGCATCATTAAAACTACAGAGATATTATCATAATGACGTGACCTTAGCATCATTAAAACTACAGAGATATTATCATGATGATGTGACCTTAGCATCATTAAAACTACAGATATATTATCATGATGATGTGACCTTAGCATCATTAAAACTACAGAGATATTATCATAATGATGTGACCTTAGCATCATTAAAACTACAGAGATATTATCATGATGATGTGACCGTAGCATCATTGAAACTACAGAGATATTATCATGATGATGTGACCTTAGCATCATTTAAACTACAGAGATATTATCATGATGATGTGACCTTAGCATCATTAAAACTACATAGATATTATCATGATGATGTGACCTTAGCATCATTTAAACTACAGAGATATTATCATGATGACGTGACCTTACAACTACAGAGATATTATCATGATGATGTGACCTTAGCATCATTTAAACTACAGAGATATTATCATGATGACGTGACCTTACAACTACAGAGATATTATCATGATGACGTGACCTTAGCATCATTAAAACTGCAGAGATATTATCATGATGATGTGACCTTAGCATCATTTAAACTACAGAGATATTATCATGATGACGTGACCTTACAACTACAGAGATATTATCATAATGACGTGACCTTAGCATCATTAAAACTACAGAGATATTATCATGATGATGTGACATACCAGGTTATCTCACTCCTTCCTGCCCTCACCTGTTTTTGATGATCCTCTGAACAATACTATCAGTGGTGAGGCTGTTCATACTGTCCACAGTGTGCAGTATTCCTTTCTTCCTGGGCTCCTGCATTTAGAGAAACACAGTCCACACTTAAACATGCACTTAGACATTGCACGCTTAGGATAAAAGTTTGCAAAAAAACGGCATATGTTATAATATACAATACTGTATATTATATCAGTCTTCCAAATACATTGTAACCACTTAGTAACCAAGTAACAAAGGCTTTTTAAATGGAGAAGTTCATCCCTACATTTTTCTGTGAGATTGCCTTGATGGGAAAAGTACTGTAAACCCCATGATAAATTGTTCAACAGTTCTCGTTTAGTAAAGTGGTGGCTATTATCCCCTTTGGTTTTCTGATAGTCATACACTACTCTTTCAAAAAGCATCTTATACGGTGGCAGGTAGTCTAGCGGTGAAGTGCATGGGCCAGTAATCGAAAGGTTGCTGGTTCGAATCTCTGAGCTGACTAGGTGAAAAATCTGTTGATGTGCCTTTGAGCAAGTCACTTTACCCTAATTGCTCTGGATAATTTGCTAATTAATTCATCAGAAATCCTACAATGTGATTTTCTGGATTTTTTTTCTAATTTTGTCTTTCATAGTTGAAGTGTACCTATGATGAAAATTACAGGCCTCTCTCATCTTTTTAAGTGGGAGAACTTGCACAATTGGTGGCTGACTAAATACTTTCCCCCCCCACTGTACGTGAATGTAAAACATACCAAGTCCCCATGGCCTTGTAGTTTTCTGCCAGTCATAGACTACCCTTTCAAAGAGCACCTTATACCAAGTCCCCATGGCCTTGTAGTTTGTATCAATTGGAGTGCACAAGCACATTGTTCTTTAGTAACAGAGTTGTGTCAGAAAAAGGCACAGGGTACTCACAGCATAGGGGTCCGACCCGTCTTTGTCAGGATGCACCTCTGTCTTCCCATGGCACACAAGGTCCACCTGCAGAAGTAGACCATGCATGATGAGACCCAACACTAACCCACTGTAGATACCATGCATGATGAGACCCAACACTAACCCACTGTAGATACCATGCAGGATGAGACCCAACACTAACCCACTGTAGATACCATGCATGATGAGACCCAACACTAACTAACCCACTGTAGATACCATGCAGGGTGAGACCCAACACTAACCCACTGTAGATACCATGCATGATGAGACCTCAACACTAACCCACGGTAGATACCATGCATGATGAGACCCAACACTAACCCACTGTAGATACCATGCATGATGAGACCCAACACTAACCCACTGTAGATACCATGCATGATGAGACCCAACACTAACCCACTGTAGATACCATGCATGATGAGACCCAACACTAACTAACCCACTGTAGATACCATGCAGGGTGAGACCCAACACTAACCCACTGTAGATACCATGCATGATGAGACCCAACACTAACCCACTGTAAATACCATGCATGATGAGACCTCAACACTAACCCACGGTAGATGCCATGCATGATGAGACCCAACACTAACCCACTGTAGATACCATGCATGATGAGACCCAACACTAACCCACAGTAGATACCATGCATGATGGGAACCAACACTAACCCACTGTAAATACCATGCAGGTTGAGACCCAACACTAACCCACTGTAAATACCATGCATGATGAGACCTCAACACTAACCCACTGTAAATACCATGCAGGATGAGACCCAAAACTAATCCACTGTAGATAGTAGATACCATGCATGATGAGACCCAACACTTACCCATTGTAGATACCATGCAGGGTGAGACCCAACACTAACCCACTGTAGATACCATGCATGATGAGACCCAACACTAACCCACTGTAGATAGCATGCAGGGTGAGACCCAACACTAACCCACTGTAGATACCATGCAGGGTGACCCAACACTAACCCACTATAGATGCCATGCAGGGTGAGACCAAAAAACGAACCCACTGTAGATACCATGCAGGGTGAGAACCAACACTAACCCACTGTAGATACCATGAGGGTGAGACCCAATGCTAACCCATTGTAGATACCATGAGGGTGAGACCCAATGCTAACCCACTGTAGATACCATGCAGGGTGAGACCCAACACTAACCCACTGTAGATACCATGCAGGGTGAGACCCAACACTAACCCACTGTAGCCAGCAGCATACCACCCTGCATACCACTGCTGGCTTGCTTCTGAAGCTAAGCAGGGTTGGTCCTGGTCAGTTCCTGGATGGGAGACCAGATGCTGCTGGAAGTGGTGTTGGAGGGCCAGTAGGAGGCACTCTTTCCTCTGGTCTAAAAAAAAATATCTCAATGCCCCAGCGCAGTGATTGGGGACATTGCCCTGTGTAGGGTGCCGTCTTTCGGATGGGACGTTAAACGGGTGTCCTGACTCTCTGATGTCATTAAAGATCCCATGGCACTTATCGTAAGAGTAGGGGTGTTAACCCTGGTGTCCTGGCTAAATTCCCAACCTGGCCCTCAAACCATCACGGTCACCTAATAAACCCCAGTTTACAATTGGCTCATTCATCCCCCTCCTCTCCCCTGTAACTATTCCCCAGGTCGTTGCTGCAAATGAGAATGTGTTCTCAGTCAACTTACCTGGTAAAATATGGGATAAATAAATAAATACCATGCAGGATGAGACCCAAAACTAATCCACTGTAGATAGTAGATACCATGCAGGTTGAGACCCAAAACTAACCCACTGTAGATACCATGCAGGATGAGACCCAACACTATCCCACTGTAGATACCATGCAGGGTGAGACCCAACACTAACCCATTGTAGATACCATGCAGGGTGAGACCCAAAACTAACCCACTGTAGATAGTAGATACCATGCAGGTTGAGACCCAACACTAACCCACTGTAGATACCATGCAGGGTGAGACCCAATGCTAACCCATTGTAGATACCATGAGGGTGAGACCCAATGCTAACCCACTGTAGATACCATGCAGGGTGAGACCCAACACTAACCCACTGTAGATACCATGCAGGGTGAGACCCAACACTAACCCACTGTAGCCAGCAGCATACCACCCTGCATACCACTGCTGGCTTGCTTCTGAAGCTAAGCAGGGTTGGTCCTGGTCAGTTCCTGGATGGGAGACCAGATGCTGCTGGAAGTGGTGTTGGAGGGCCAGTAGGAGGCACTCTTTCCTCTGGTCTAAAAAAAAATATCTCAATGCCCCAGCGCAGTGATTGGGGACATTGCCCTGTGTAGGGTGCCGTCTTTCGGATGGGACGTTAAACGGGTGTCCTGACTCTCTGATGTCATTAAAGATCCCATGGCACTTATCGTAAGAGTAGGGGTGTTAACCCTGGTGTCCTGGCTAAATTCCC
This sequence comes from Oncorhynchus clarkii lewisi, assembly GCF_045791955.1. Classification (NCBI taxonomy): domain Eukaryota; kingdom Metazoa; phylum Chordata; class Actinopteri; order Salmoniformes; family Salmonidae; genus Oncorhynchus; species Oncorhynchus clarkii. Next base: position 30,800 of record NW_027258359.1, read on the forward strand.
AACCTGGCCCTCAAACCATCACGGTCACCTAATAAACCCCAGTTTACAATTGGCTCATTCATCCCCCTCCTCTCTCCTGTAACTATTCCCCAGGTCGTTGCTGCAAATGAGAATGTGTTCTCAGTCAACTTACCTGGTAAAATATGGGATAAATAAATAAATACCATGCAGGATGAGACCCAAAACTAATCCACTGTAGATAGTAGATACCATGCAGGTTGAGACCCAAAACTAACCCACTGTAGATACCATGCAGGATGAGACCCAACACTATCCCACTGTAGATACCATGCAGGGTGAGACCCAACACTAACCCATTGTAGATACCATGCAGGGTGAGACCCAAAACTAACCCACTGTAGATAGTAGATACCATGCAGGTTGAGACCCAACACTAACCCACTGTAGATACCATGCAGGGTGAGACCCAAAACTAACCCACTGTAGATAGTAGATACCTTGCAGGGTGAGACCCAACACTAACCCACTGTAGATAGTAGATACCATGCAGGATGAGACCCAAAACTAACCCACTGTAGATACCATGCAGGGTGAGACCCAAAACTAAACCACTGTAGATACCATGCAGGGTGAGACCCAACACTAACCCACTGTAGATACCATGCAGGGTGAGACCCAACACTAACCCACTGTAGATACCATGCAGGATGAGACCCAACTGTAGATACCATGCAGGATGAGACCCAAAACTAACCTTGGGAGTTTCCACAAATGTTAGCATGTTCAGCCTGGTTCAAATGGCTCTGCAGAACAAGTGTAGTGTCTTGAGCCCTTACCTTGAAGTGGTCTAGTAACTCTCTCGTGACTGCATAAGGCGCACCAATCACCACCTCAGAGACATACTGCAGACAGAAACAGAACAGAAGCACATTAGATTAATATACTCATCACTTCTCATTATTTTACTTGACCTTTATTTTAACAGTCCCATTGAGACCAAGGTCTCTTTCACAAGGGAGCCCTGCATACACACAATTTACAAAATAACTCTTACAAAAGAGATGTACAGTATCTTTTATGGAAGAGAAGGAGAGAGAACTTACCCGACAGGCCAGCACACTGAGTGTTCTCTCATGGACGTTCATAATGGGGTAATTCTTCCCTTTGTAGCGGTTCACCTCCTGAAAAATTCACACAAAACCCAAAAGTAAGAATAAGATGATGCAAATGTCCACTATCAGTGTCAGGATGTAATTTGACAGTGGGTTGGTTATAGGCATTGTGGGTTTTAAAAGGCCATTTCTGATTGAGTTGAAATATGCAGCGTTTACCGTGAATGGGATCACCGAGAACCTTGAGGGAACATTGCCTCTGAAAGCCATCACCAGGCGGTAAATTGGTCAATAGACCAATAACAAAGAGTTCCAAACCTCTCTGTCAATAACAGCTACGTTTACATGATCCTCTCCCCACTGAGACCACTCCTAGACAGTCCTTGCAAACTTCTTGCTTGAGAAATAGTTTTTTGCTAAAAAGCCATTTTTGTCCATTTTAATGCACAATTATTACAGTAATTGTTACCCAGAATTTATACTTATTGATATATAAATGGCTGTATTAGACCTACAAATCCCAGTCTAAATTATCTGTTTTACAGCTCAACTGAGGAGACAATAGACCAGATTGTGTCAAAGTGTAACCCCACTATAACATATGGCTTGTCGGACTCACCTGGTCAAAGTGTAACCCCACTATAACATATGGCTTGTCAGACTCACCTGGTCAAAGTGTAACCCCACTATAACATATGGCTTGTCAGACTCACCTGGTCAAAGTGTAACCCCACTATAACATATGACTTGTCAGACTCACCTGGTCAAAGTGTAACCCCACTATAACATATGGCTTGTCAGACTCACCTGGTCAAAGTGTAGCCCCACTATTACATATGACTTGTCAGACTCACCTGGTCAAAGAGTAACCCCACTATTACATATGACTTGTCAGACTCACCTGGTCAAAGAGTAACCCCACTATAACATATGACTTGTCAGACTCACCTGGTCAAAGTGTAACCCCACTATAACATATGACTTGTCAGACTCACCTGGTCAAAGTGTAACCCCACTATAACATATGGCTTGTCAGACTCACCTGGTCAAAGTGTAACCCCACTATAACATATGGCTTGTCAGACTCACCTGGTCAAAGTGTAACCCCACTATAACATATGACTTGTCAGACTCACCTGGTCAAAGTGTAACCCCACTATAACATATGGCTTGTCAGACTCACCTGGTCAAAGTGTAACCCCACTATAACATATGGCTTGTCAGACTCACCTGGTCAAAGAGTAACCCCACTATTACATATGACTTGTCAGACTCACCTGGTCAAAGTGTAACCCCACTATAACATATGGCTTGTCTGAAAGCCTGGAAACCGCCTCCAGGAAGTCCACATGGCCAATATCTGAGAAGACATTGGTCAAGGCCGACAACAACAACTATAGTATCTACAAACTCGGCCTCTGAGTCCAGTCTATAATCTCAAACCTCTCCACACACTGTAGATGACTGGGCCCAGGTGTTTTGGCTGACCACAGGACTAGCCAGTTATAGAAATATAGAACATCTACGTCACATAAGTGTAGTGCAGCTAGGTAGTGTAACAGTATAGCTTCCGTCCCTCACCCCTACCTGGGCTTGAAGCAGGGACCCTCTGCACACATCAACAACTGCCTCTCACAAAGCATCGTTACCCATCGCTCCACAAAAGCCGCGGCCCTTGCAGAGCAAGGGGAACAACTACTTCAAGGTCTCAGAGCGAGTGACGTCACCGATTGAAACGCTATTAGAGCGCACCCCGCTAACTAGCTAGCCATTTCACATCGGTTACACTAGCATGAGGGGTGTTTGTCTTTCTATGGCCCAGTTCTAGCTAGCCATTTCACATCAGTTACACTAGCATGAGGGGTGTTTGTCTTTCTATGGCCCAGTTCTAGCTAGCCATTTCACATCAGTTACACTAGCATGAGGGGTGTTTGTCTTTCTATGGCCCAGTTCTAGCTAGCCATTTCACATCGGTTACACTAGCATGAGGGGTGTTTGTCTTTCTATGGCCCAGTTCTAGCTAGCCATTTCACATCGGTTACACTAGCATGAGGGGTGTTTGTCTTTCTATGGCCCAGTTCTAGCTAGCCATTTCACATCGGTTACACTAGCATGAGGGGTGTTTGTCTTTCTATGGCCCAGTTCTAGCTAGCCATTTCACATCGGTTACACTAGCATGAGGGGTGTTTGTCTTTCTATGGCCCAGTTCTAGCTAGCCATTTCACATCGGTTACACTAGCACTAGCATGAGGGGTGTTTGTCTTTCTATGGCCCAGTTCTAGCTAGCCATTTCACATCGGTTACACTAGCATGAGGGGTGTTTGTCTTTCTATGGCCCAGTTCTAGCTAGCCATTTCACATCAGTTACACTAGCATGAGGGGTGTTTGTCTTTCTATGGCCCAGTTCTAGCTAGCCATTTCACATCAGTTACACTAGCATGAGGGGTGTTTGTCTTTCTATGGCCCAGTTCTAGCTAGCCATTTCACATCAGTTACACTAGCATGAGGGGTGTTTGTCTTTCTATGGCCCAGTTCTAGCTAGCCATTTCACATCGGTTACACTAGCATGAGGGGTGTTTGTCTTTCTATGGCCCAGTTCTAGCTAGCCATTTCACATCGGTTACACTAGCATGAGGGGTGTTTGTCTTTCTATGGCCCAGTTCTAGCTAGCCATTTCACATCGGTTACACTAGCATGAGGGGTGTTTGTCTTTCTATGGCCCAGTTCTAGCTAGCCATTTCACATCGGTTACACTAGCATGAGGGGTGTTTGTCTTTCTATGGCCCAGTTCTAGCTAGCCATTTCACATCGGTTACACTAGCATGAGGGGTGTTTGTCTTTCTATGGCCCAGTTCTAGCTAGCCATTTCACATCGGTTACACTAGCATGAGGGGTGTTTGTCTTTCTATGGCCCAGTTTTTCTTGATCAGGTCACATGGTCAGAAAATAACAACTCTTTGCTCTAACATGGTAGGTATGATTGTATAGAGTCACCTGCCATTGAAGTATCCTACCATCAGGGCCTTCACAGCTGTCAGAGAAGGCCTTAGTAACAAGTCAAACTGTTCTTATGTACATGTAACTGCCAAAATAAAGGAAACACTTGACTAAATGAGGGATACAAAGTATATTGAAAGCAGGTACTTCCACAAAGGTTTGGTTCCTGAGTTCATTCAGCAATTAACATCCCATCATGCCTAGGGTGATGAAAAAAATGCTGGGTAAGCCATTATTTTTGGCTACCATGGCAATGCCACCATAGGATGACAATGTCCCCATCTACAGGGCACAAGTGGTCGCTGAATGAGCAGGGAAACGATGTAAACCATATGCCATGGCTGTCTCAGTCACCAGATCTCAACACAATTGAACACTTATGGGACATTCTGGAGCGACGTCTGAGACAGCGTTTTCCACCACTATCAACAAAACACCAAATGATGGATTTTTGGTGGAAAAATGGTGTCTAATCCCTCAAATAGAGTTCCAGACACTTGTAGAATGTATGCCAAGGGGGAATTAAGCTGTTCTGGCTGGTGGTGGCCCAACACCCTATTAAGACATTTTATGTTAGTGTTTCCTTTATTTTGTCAGTTACCTGTATCAACACACTTCATATTATAGACATGGTCAGGAAAATGTCCTGGCACCAGACATGGTAAATATGAGGAGGCTGGTGGAGGGAGACATCACCATGCAGGATTCCAGCCATTGTATTGGCTGGAATGCAACGAATGGAATGGTATCAAACACATGCAATTGAAAGTAGTGCGTTCATGGAGCCACCGGACAGAGGATACGGAAGAGGTCGAAGGCTCCAGCCACATAGATGATGGTGTCCCCAGGCTGAGGCTCCTGTCCTGAGGCAAACTGGATAATCTTCTGGGACGTCTGGAGGAACTGGGACACCCCCGTCCACGGACTGTGGCCCTTAGGACCCTGCAACACCCATAATGCACAAAGTATAAATACAGTGTAGCACTTGACAAACCACGACTAAATGTTCATTCCAAGCCAGCAAAGGAATGATATCATTACACTGAGTAATAGATGATGCTGTATGATATTCCTTACAGAGGCTATACAGGTGGAACCTCTGAGGGAGTTATTGTGCCAAAAGATTTAAAGTCCCCTAAATGGAATGAAGTATTGTCCATAAATGTGTTCATTGGGCAGAAAGGGGAACAACACACCATGCCAGTATGTGGCAGCTTGACTTATTAAAATCCTATAGCATTTGGTATTCAAAGTTGGTATTCAATATTCACTATGGTCTTTTCTCATAGGAGAAAATGATCACACTGCGCCACCCAGTGGCCAAATGAGTAAAACACCATCGGAGATCCCTCTTCTTGAACATCCAGTAGCCAGTCCGTCAGCACTGTGAGGTATATCTCAATGTCCGTCAGAGCCCCCAACACATTTATTCAACACTGGCCAAATATATTTTTTCTCTCTCTTTCAACGTTTGAAAAAGAGAACATTTGTTACGTAACGGTGATCATTCCGTTCTCTTTCCCACCCCCATTTGGAATCTAAACGTTGTTCAAATGTAGATCCTCTGGTCAGTTTCTGCATTCAGAGGGAACAGAGGTGGTATTCATTACCACCTGGCCAGGCCCACAGTTTTGATTATCAACTGGGCACCACAATAACACCCTTTGTTTCAGAGAGAGAGTTGGCGAGAGTTGGGGGGGTACTAAAGCTGTAGCAGAGAAAGTCTACCCAGGATTTGGACACAAATAGTAGACCATGACAAAGCAGTTGCTATGGTCAAGTGCACTCTTTTTTAAAGGGCACTTCTTTATTTAAATGATCAAAAACAGACAGCTGTGCATTTCACAGAGTGAGCCTTTGTGGGATTTTAAAAAATTACTTTTCTTAAAGGTGTACTTGTATGAGAGTAGACATGGGACCTACCTTGCCAAAGTTGTCTGTGTGCTGTTGATAGTCTGAATGGCCCTGAGGGGACATAGGAGAGGAAACAGGCTTCAGTTGATCTATTATTCAACTGTAACAATAGGAGCTCGGAGACATGACAGATAGGAGCATATCATGACTTCTACATTTTTGATGTCAACAGGAGACTGTGGAAATTCAACTGAAGTGGAAGAACTCCTAACTTATGAGGGGTTTCTATACTCACCATGGTAACCTATGAGGGGTTTCTATACTCACCATGGTAACCTATGAGGGGTTTCTATACTCACCATGGTAACCTATGAGGGGTTTCTATACTCACCATGGTAACCTATGAGGGGTTTCTATACTCACCATGGTAACCTATGAGGGGTTTCTATACTCACCATGGTAACCTATGAGGGGTTTCTATACTCACTATGGTAACCTATGAGGGGTTTCTATACTCACCATGGTAACCTATGAGGGGTTTCTATACTCACCATGGTAACCTATGAGGGGTTTCTATACTCACCATGGTAACCTATGAGGGGTTTCTATACTCACTATGGTAACCTATGAGGGGTTTCTATACTCACCATGGTAACCTATGAGGGGTTTCTATACTCACCATGGTAACCTATGAGGGGTTTCTATACTCACCATGGTAACCTATGAGGGGTTTCTATACTCACCATGGTAACCTATGAGGGGTTTCTATACTCACCATGGTAACCTATGAGGGGTTTCTATACTCACTATGGTAACCTACGAGGGGTTTCTATACTCACCATGGTAACCTATGAGGGGTTTCTATACGCACCATGGTAACCTATGAGGGGTTTCTATACTCACCATGGTAACCTATGAGGGGTTTCTATGCTCACCATGGTAACCTATGAGGGGTTTCTATACTCACTATGGTAACCTATGAGGGGTTTCTATACTCACCATGGTAACCTATGAGGGGTTTCTATACTCACTATGTTGCTGTGGTGGGTTTTGGTCATCAGTAGCATGCGACCGACCAGGTCTGTGGTAGAAACTCCCTGGGTTCGCTTGCACTCCCTGGAACCACACCAGGCCATGATATAAAATTGTACAATTGTAAACAGAGCATAACAACAGCAATAATAATATGATAATATATAAAATAATAGAAAATATACTATAGAAAATATAAACGAAAAATGCAACAATTTCTAAGATTTTGCAGCTACAATTCATATTGAAATACATTCATTAGGCCCTAATCTATGCATATGACATGACTGGGAATACAGATATGCATCTGTTGGTCACAGATACGTTTTTAAAAAAGTAGGGTCGTGAATCAGAAAACCTGTCAGTATCTGGTGTGACCACCATTTGCCTCATGCAGCACGACACATCTCCTTCACATAGAGTTAATTAGGTTGTTGATTGTGGCCTGTGGAATGTTGTCCCACTCCTCTTCAATGGCTGTGTGAAGTTGCTGGAGATTGTCTGGAACTAGAACACGTCGTATATGTCGATCCAGAGCATCCCAAACATGCTCAATGGGTGACATGTCTGGTGAGTATGCAGGCCATGGAAGAAATGGGACATTTTCAGCATCCAGGAATTGTGTAACAGATCCTTGCAACATGGCGCTGTGCACTATCATGCTGACACATGAGGTGATGGCGTCGGATGAATGGCAGGACAATGGGCCTCATGATCTCGTCACGGTATATCTGTTCATTCAAATTGCCATCGATAAAATGCAATTGTGTTCATTGTCTGCAGCTTATGCCTGCCCATACCATAACCCCACCATGGGGCACTCCGTTCACAGACGCACTGCCAAATTCTCTAAAACGACGTGGCTTATGGTAACAGAAATGAACATTAAATTCTCTGGCAACAGCTCTGGTGGACATTCCTGCCGTTACCATGCCAATTGCACACTCCCTCTAAACTTGAGGCATCTGTGGCATTGTGTTGTGTGACAAAACTGCACATTTTAGAGTGGCCTTTTATTGTCCCTAGCACAAGGTGCACCTGTGTAATGATCATGCTGTGTAATCAGCTTCTTCATATGCCATACCTGTCAGGTTGATGGATTATCTTGGCAAAGGAGAAATGCTCACTAACAGGATATAAACAAATTGGAGCTCAAGATTTGAGAGAAATAAGCTTTTTGTGCATATGGAACATTTCTGGGATTTTTTATTTCAGCTCATGAAACATGGGACCAACACTTTACATGTTGCCTTTATATTTTTGTTCAGTGTATATTATTAACGACAGCTTTAGTTCAAGGTTCATTCCAGCTTGAGTAACTCTCACCTGTACCTCCCTGACCTCTTCACCTCTTCGTATGTGTCCTTCCCATCCACTGTTAGTGTGATGTCATCTGAAATGACACATTCAACATGTCTGCTATATTCTGATCAAGTTGACAGACATGAGATACTTTATAGGAGGTCAAGAGGCAAGATAGAACAATTAGATACTGGGAAAACACAAAACAGGATATTCCCCCCAAAAATATTAAAACTAAATCAAATAAGTGTATTGGTCGCGTAAACAGTTTAGCAGATGTTAAAGCGGATGCAGTGAAATGCTTGTGTTACTAGTTCCTCACAGTGTTACTATGTTAATATAATATGTTAATGGTTTAATAATGCCACTATGTTAATATAATATGTTAATGGTTTAATAATGCCACTATGTTAATATAATATGTTAATGGATTAATAAGTTGATATGTTACTATGTTACTGTGTTAGTATGTTACTATGTAACTGTGTTACTATGTTACTGTGTTAGTATGTTACTATGTTACTATGTTACTGTGTTAGTATGTTACTATGCTACTGTGTTACTATGTTGCTGTGTTAGTATGTTACTATGTCACTGTGCTAATATGTTACTGTGTTACTATGTTACTGTGTTACTATGTTACTATGTTACTGTGTTAGTATGTTACTGTGTCACTGTGCTAATATGTTACTGTGTTACTATGTTACTGTGTTACTATGTTACTGTGTTAATAAGTTACTGTGGTACTACTGTTACTGTGTTATTGTGTTAATATGCTACTATGTTACTGTGTTACTATAGTATAGTAGTGTTAGAGTGTTAATATGTTTCTATGTTACTGTGTTACTATGTTACTAATGTTACTATTTTACTGTGTTACTACTGTAACTGTGTTACTATGTTACTGTGTTACTATGTTACTGTGTTACTATGTTACTACTGTTACTGTGTTATTGTGTTAATACGCCACTATGTTACTGTGTTACTATGTTACTGTGTTACTATGTTACTGTGTTACTGTGTTACTATGTTACTGTGACACTATGCCACTATGTTACTATGTTACTATGTTACTGTGTTACTACTGTTACTATGTTACTGTGTTACTACTGCTACTGTGTTACTATGTTACTATGTTACTGTGTTACTACTGTTACTATGTTATTGTGTTACTACTGTTACTATGTTACTATGTTATTGTGTTACTACTGTTACTATGTTACAGTGTTACTATGTTACTATGTTATTGTGTTACTACTGTTACTATGTTACTGTGTTACTACTGCTACTGTGTTACTATGTTACTGTGTTACTGTGTTACTATGTTACCACTGTTACTGTGTCACAATGCCACTATGTTACTATGTTACTACTGTTACTGTGTTACTGTGATACTATGTTACTACTGTTACTGTGTTACTGTGATACTATGTTACTAATGTTATTGTATTAATACACTACTATGTTACTGTGTTACTATGTTACCACTGTTACAGTGTTACTATGTTTCTACTGTTACTGTGTTACTATGTTACTGTGTTACTATGCTACTATGTCACTATGTTACTACTGTTACTGTGTTACCGTGTTACTATGTTACTGTGTTACTATGTTACTATGTCACTATGCCACTATGTTACTATGTTACTGTGTTACTATGTTACTATGTTACTGTGTTACTACTGTTACTGCGTTACTGTGTTACTATGTTACTGTGTTACTACTGTTACTGTGTTACTATGTTACTGTGTTACTACTGTTACTGTGTCACTATGCCACTATGTTACTATGTTACTGTGTTACTATGTTACTATGTTACTGTGTCACTATGCCACTATGTTACTACTGTTACTGTGTTACTATGTTACTGTGTTACTATGTTACTATGTTACTATGTCACTATGCCACTACTGTTACTGTGTTACTATGTTACTGTGACACTATGCCACTATGTTACTACTGCTACTATGTTACTATGTCACTATGTTACTACTGTTACTGTGTTACTGTGTTACTACTGTTACTGTGTTACTATGTTACTATGTTACTATGTCACTATGCCACTATGTTACTATGTTACTGTGTTACTACTGTTACTATATTACTGTGTTACTACTGTTACTGTGTTACTATGTTACTATGTTACTGTGTTACTATGTTACTGTGTTACTGTGTTACTACTAATACTATGTTACTGTGTTACTATGCTACCGTGTTACTACTGTTACTGTGTCACTATGCCACTATGTTACTATGTTACTGTGTTACTATGTTACTGTGTCACTATGCCGCTATGTTACTACTGTTACTGTGTTACTATGTTACTGTGTTACTATGTTACTGTGTCACTATGCCGCTATGTTACTACTGTTACTGTGTTACTATGTTACTATGTTACTATGTCACTATGCCACTATGTTACTACTGTTACTATGTTACTGTGTTACTATGTTACTGTGTCACTATGCCACTATGTTACTACTGCTACTATGTTACTATGTTACTGTGTTACTATGTTACTACTGCTACTATGGTACTATGTTACTGTGTTACTATGTGACTGTGTCACTATGCCACTATGTTACTACTGTTACTATGTTACTGTGTTACTATGTTACTATGTTATTGTGTTACTACTGTTACTATGTTACTGTGTTACTATGTTACTGTGTTACTATGTTACTGTGTTACTACTGTTACTATGTTTTTGTGTTACTATGTTACTATGTTACTGTGTTACTATGTGACTGTGTCACTATGCCACTATGTTACTACTGTTACTATGTTACTGTGTTACTATGTTACTACTGTTACTATGTTACTATGTTACTGTGTTACTACTGTTACTGTGTTACTATGTTACTATGTTTTTGTGTTACTATGTTACTATGTTACTGTGTTACTATGTTACTATGTTAATATGTTACTGTGTTACTACTGTTACTATGTTACTATGTTACTGTGTTACTATGTTACTATGTTACTGTGTTACTATGTTACTAAGTTACTACTGTTACTATGTTACTATGTTACTGTGTTACTATGTTACTGTGTTACTGTGTTACTATGTTACTATGTTACTATGTTACTGTGTTACTATGTTACTATGTTACTACTGTTACTATGTTGCTATGTTACTGTGTTACTATGTTACTGTGTTACTACTGTTACTATGTTTTTGTGTTACTATGTTACTATGTTACTATGTTACTATGTTACTACTGTTACTATGTTTTTGTGTTACTATGTTACTATGTTACTATGTTACTATGTTACTGTGTTACTATGTTACTGTGTTACTACTGTTACTATGTTTTTGTGTTACTATGTTACACTTCACATTAAAACAATACAATGAAAATAAGTTCTACTCTACTATTTTTGAGTCTACACTATGTGGTGTTACAGTCAATTAAAATGTTCTGTTTCAGATTTTCAGCAAACCTATCAAAGACATGGGGGGGGGGATGTTCCTCTCTCTCTCTACACAAACAGTTGCTGAGTGGCCTATCCTGGTTAAATAAAGATTAACTGAATATTCAGAACCGGCCCACCCATTCAAGTATCTCAGCAAACTCACCTCCGTGCACACAGAAGTCACTGGTGTACTTGTCCAGGGTCTCCAGCGTGGTGACGTAGGGCGCTCCCTCCACTATCTCATCCACCCACTTGATGGCTCTCACCATCTTGTATCGTTCATCCTGGGTGAAGACCGGGGGACCCTTGTGCTGTGAGATCTCACCTACAGGGTGAGGAGGTATTATTACTAATGGTCACTGATATCCATCAAAACACACCGACCACCAGAAGCTAATAGCTGTAGAGAGTGTTTTCACCTGGCATTAAAGGGAGACTTCATCTTTTAGTATTTTGTTCATTAGAACACTGTTAACATGATCCCCCAAAAAGTGTCCATATCAGCAGTTAAGTTTTCAAGATAGAGCACTTTCAGTACAGAGAAAAAGCTGTGATGATGATGAAATTAGTTGAGTGAACTATCCCTTTAACAAGTGTCCTGTAATCAGCTGACGGTAAGAGACACATTTTATGACCATGTTTACTATAGACGAGTCATGATGACCATGTTTACTATAGACGAGTCATGATGACCATGTTTACTATAGACGAGTCATGATGACCATGTTTACTATAGACGAGTCATAATGACCATGTTTACTATAGACGAGTCATGATGGCCATGTTTACTATAGACGAGTCATGATGACCATGTTTACTATAGACGAGTCATGATGACCATGTTTACTATAGACGAGTCATAATGACCATGTTTACTATAGACGAGTCATGATGACCATGTTTACTATAGACGAGTCATAATGACCATGTTTACTATAGACGAGTCATAATGACCATGTTTACTATAGACGAGTCATGATGGCCATGTTTACTATAGACGAGTCATGATGACCATGTTTACTATAGACGAGTCATGATGACCATGTTTACTATAGACGAGTCATGATGACCATGTTTACTATAGACGAGTCATGATGACCATGTTTACTATAGACGAGTCATGATGACCATGTTTACTATAGACGAGTCATAATGACCATGTTTACTATAGACGAGTCATGATGACCATGTTTACTATAGACGAGTCATGATGACCATGTTTACTATAGACGAGTCATGATGACCATGTTTACTATAGACGAGTCATGATGACCATGTTTACTATAGACGAGTCATGATGACCATGTTTACTATAGACGAGTCATGATGACCATGTTTACTATAGACGAGTCATGATGACCATGTTTACTATAGACGAGTCATAATGACCATGTTTACTATAGACGAGTCATAATGACCATGTTTACTATAGACGAGTCATAATGACCATGTTTACTGTAGACGAGTCATGATGGCCATGTTTACTATAGACGAGTCATGATGACCATGTTTACTATAGACGAGTCATGATGACCATGTTTACTATAGACGAGTCATGATGACCATGTTTACTATAGACGAGTCATGATGACCATGTTTACTATAGACGAGTCATGATGACCATGTTTACTATAGACGAGTCATGATGACCATGTTTACTATAGACGAGTCATGATGACCATGTTTACTATAGACGAGTCATGATGACCATGTTTACTATAGACGAGTCATGATGACCATGTTTACTATAGACGAGTCATGATGACCATGTTTACTATAGACGAGTCATGATGACCATGTTTACTATAGACGAGTCATGATGACCATGTTTACTATAGACGAGTCATAATGACCATGTTTACTATAGACGAGTCATGATGACCATGTTTACTATAGACGAGTCATGATGACCATGTTTACTATAGACGAGTCATGATGACCATGTTTACTATAGACTATCTATAAATAGCCCAAACAACTACCTCTTCCCCCTACTGTATTTTTTATTTTATTGTGCTCCTTTGCACCCCAGTATTTCTACTTTGCACACTCATCTACTGTGAAATCTACCCTTCCAGTGTTTTAATTGCTATATTGTATTTACTTCGCCACCATGGCCTATTTATTGCCTTTACCTCCCTTATCTCACCTCATTTGCTCACATTGTATATAGACTTATTTTTCTACTGTATTATTGACTGCATGTTTGTTTATTCCATATGTGTTGTTGGTTGTGTCGAACTGCTTTGCTTTATCTTGGCCAGGTCGCAGTTGTAAATGAGAACTTGTTCTCAACTGTCCTACCTGGTTAAATAAAGGTGAAATATATATATTTTTAAATAGACTAGTCATAAACAGATAGTGTCCTGAACGTCTTGACAGGATAAGGTACACTCAGCAAGACGTTGCAACCAACAGCACCACAGATATTAAGACAAACGCAACGCTAGACTTTGCTCTCACACAGTCTTTGTGTGCTTCACAATGGTCCTGCCCCCCCCCCCCCCCCCCCCACACACATTATTATCTGAATCAGCTGTGTAGTGCTAGGGCAAAAAAGTGCACCCAGGGGGGACCCAGGACCGAGTTTAGGAAACCCTGCTATACTGCATGAGCTGTAGCCAACTGTCATGTTTTTGTCAACCATTGGCATGACAACGAAGAAAGAAAATAGTAGGCTAGAGCATGAAAAGACTGGACCACCAGGCTGCTACAGTAGATAGTGTGATGGACTCAAACAATAACAAAGTGTGTACAACAACATAGGGGTGGATATACTGAATGACCGCCAACACTTGGTTGACTGTGAACTTATTTCAATAAAGTGAAATAATCCAGCCAGGTCCCAGAACTGTTTGTGTTGTCTGCCAAATTAACCCCTGTGCTCATCGGCATGCCTTGCCATAGAAGTTGGCAAGACAGCACAAATAGATCTAGGCCCAGGCTATAAATGATAAATGTGGGTAAGACAAGGGCTTTACAGTCTGTGTATATCTTTTAGCAAAGTCATCAAAACTGGATGTGACAATGATCTTGTCTGTTATAAACCTAAGGGGGGTAGAGAGAAATACATGACCAGCTGTATAATAGTTTTACACTGACTGTACAGTACATTATCCACACTATAGCAGAGATAATCCATTATCACGCCTCTCGCCTCTCTCCCCCCCCTATCTCTCTCTGTGATAGAGAGGTTATAGCCTACTATATATGTGCTCCTTTGTCCCTGACAGACCACAGTGTGTGAGGCTCTATTGTTTGAGTTAAGCCATGTAGTTCTGGGTTATGGTAAACACCTACATGGCGCCCGTCGCACAGTGTGTCTGTCGGTCCCAGTGTCAGAGTGCCCTAGTGTGCCATGGGAGTCTGTGATATGTTGTTGTGTCCCAGCCACTGTTTGGGCCCCTGTGTTACTACTGTCACAAGATCTTACAGCACACAAGTGGCTCGTGTTCATTAGGAAACGCAATGAAAAACAGGTAGTCCATCCAGGTAGTCCATCCTTGTTTCAATCTGTTTTTATTTAATTTAGTGCCTAATGGACACAACTCTGGTGTCTGATGGTGATGAGTTATTAAAGCAGTGGGAGGCTGGCCGCACGACACCTCCCCATGTCAGGCTGAAGGGTTTGGGAGAGAAGGAGGAGAGAGATGGGGTCTGGTGGGAGATGCTTTGGTGTGTGTGTGTGTTTATGGGGTGTTGGCTCTGCGTTGAGGTGATGCAGGTCAGGTCTGGTTGGGGTCTTGGTTGGGGTAGGAGATGTAATGGGGGACTGGTATTGGCAGTTGAGGGCTGAAAGATGAGGTCACTATGCTGGGTCTGGGCATCTGAGGGGATTGGGAGGTGGTGGTTATTCCATGGAGGTCAGGGCCACATTCATTAGGGCCCACAACGGAAATGAACAATTCTTATTGGACAAGGTAACGCCTGGTATTGGTCCAGGTAACTCTTCCCTGTTTCCATCCATTTTCTTACGTTGTGCTTAATGAATACAACCCCTGGTATGATGGAGACTCTCCTGTTGCATGTTGGGACTGGAACCCAACCCTGGTGTGATGGAGGCTCTCCTGTTGCATGCTGGGACTTGAACCCCAACCCTGGTGTGATGGAGGCTCTCCTGTTGCATGCTGGAACTGGAACCCCAACCCTGGTGTGATGGAGGCTCTCCTTTTGCATGCTGGGACTTGAACCCCAGCCCTGGTGTGATGGAGGCTCCTCTGTTGCATGCTGGGACTTGAACCCCAGCCCTGGTGTGATGGAGGCTCCTCTGTTGCATGCTGGGACTTGAACCCCAGCCCTGGTGTGATGGAGGCTCCCCTGTTGCATGCTGGGACTGGAACCCCAACCCTGAAGCTCTTACCGTCTGTGTGTACTCCAACGATGAGGTAATCTCCCATGGCCTTGGCCTGCCGCAGCTGGTTGGAGTGACCATAATGGACCATGTCATAGCTAGAGGAAGGATAACAAAGCCACAGTTAATACTAGGGAGCATTCATACACAGACACAGATTAAGCCTATTCCTGGACTGAGTAGGCGGAGTAGGCTTAATCTGGTTCTGGGAAACCTGTCTATAATGTACATCTAGTACCACCAAACTAACAGTCAGAGAAACAGAGTCACTACATCCACAGTAGCCATGGAGACGAGCACTGAGCACTCCATCTGTTGCTGATTAGATGATTAGCCCAGATTGGGACTCAGGTTGGTACAGAGTAATCTAGCACGGTGATGACTAACAGGTGGACATTAGCATTAGCCTGCTATCACTCAAACTGCTGACATGACAGGCCCTGCAGTGGTTTGGTGTCTGTTCCGGCTCCTCACTCAGTGGTGGTTGAGGTACAGGTACAGTGAGAATTAGCACAGCAAGTGGTAATGTTATATTGTAGGCCCCCTGATGTATGGATTCATAAAGCCTTTATAACAGCTACATAAGACATACCATCTGTCATAGTCAGTCATAAACATGATGAACCATGGTATTAGATACAATGAAGCTTGTCATAATGGGTACTATAGATGACAGGACGCTGTTGTCCCGTGTAGAGGTCGACCAATTATGATTTTTTTAACGCCGATACCAATACCGATTGATGGAGGACCAAAAAAAGCTGATACCGATTATTCGTCCAATTTTTTATATATATATATATATATATATATATATTTGTAATAATGACAATTAACACTGAACACTTCTTTTTTAACTTAAAATAATACATAAATAAAATCTATTTAGTCTCAAATAAAAAATGACACGTTCAATTTGGTTTAAATAATGCAAAAACAAAGTGTTGGAGAAGAAAGTAAAAGTGCAATATGTGCCATGTAAAAAAGCTAACGTTTCAGTTCCTTGTTCAGAACATATGAAAGCTGGTGGTTCAATATTCCCACTTCTTCAATATTCCCAGTAGTTTTAGGTTGTAGTTATTTTAGGAATTATGAAGCATTGACTATTTCTCTCTATACCATTTGTATTTCATATACCTTTGACTATTGGATGTTCTTATAGGCACTTTAGTATTGCCAGCCTAATCTCGGGAGTAGATAGGAATGAAGTTATAAACAGCGCTGTGTTTCAAGCATTACTAAGAGCTGCTGGCAAACGCAGTAAAGTGCTGTTTGAATGAATGCTTACGAGCCTGCTGCTGCCTACCACGGCTCAGTCAGACTGCTCTATCAAATATCAAATCATAGACTTAATTATAATATAATAAACACAGAAATACGAGCCTTTGGTCATTAATATGGTCAAATCTGGAAACTATCATCTCGAAAACAAAACGTTTATTCTTTCAGTGAAATACGGACCGTTCCGTATTTTATCGAACAGGTGGCATCCATCAGTCTAAATATTGCTGTCATAATTATGTAAAATTCTGGCAAATTAGTTCGCAACGAGCCAGGCGGCCCAAACTGTTGCACATACCCTGACTCTGCGTGCAATGAACGCAAGAGAAGTAACATAATTTCCCTAGTTAATATTGCCTGCTAACATGAATGTCTTTTAACTAAATATGCAGGTTTAAAAATATATAATTCTGTGTATTGATTTTAAGAAAGGCGTTGATGTTTATGTTTAGGTACATTTGTGCAAAGATTGTGCTTTTTTAGGCAATGCACTTTTGTTAAATCATCAGCCGTTTGGCGAGGTTAAGGTAGGCTGTGATTTGATGATAAATTAACAGGCACCGCATTGATTATATGCAACGCAGGACAAGCTAGTTAACCTAGTAATATCATCAACCATGTGTAGTTAACTAGTGATTATGTGAAGATTGATTGTTTTTTTACAAGATAAGTTTAATGCTAGCTAGCAACTTACCTTGGCTCATTGCAGCCACAAGGTCCTTTTGACGCTGCACTCGCGTAACAGGTGGTCAGCCTGCTAAGCCGTTTCCTCGTGGAGTGTAATGTAATCGGCCATAATCGGCGTCCAAAAAGGCTGATTACCGATTGTTATGAAAACTTGAAATCGGCCCTAATTAATCGCACATGCCGACTAATCGGTCGACCTCTAGTCCTGTGACCTCTTTTGGATGTATCACTTTCCCCATTCCATTCCCCAGGCCCACCAGGGTTACATCTGACCCTACGAGGTCCGGAGCCTGCTGGTTCTGTTCTACCTGATCCTTATTCCACCCACCTGGTGTCCCAGGTCTAAATCAGTCCCTGGCTAGAGGGGGGAAATGGAAAAAAGCAGTGGAACTGGCTTCCAAGTTGAGTTGAATTTCAGGGCTATAACTTCCATTATGTGGCAAATGACATCATAGTCTCTTCAGTAGCATGTTATAGCGAAACTAGAAGAGCACATTTGTAGTCATGTAACCTGTGTTATAGAGGCACTTGACATAAAGGCACATTGCCTACAGTAAAGTATTAGAGAGAAAGTTGAAACCTGGAGATTTCTTATCGCCAGTGTATTGTGTCAATACAACGTGTGTTAATGGTACATCAACTGTAGTAATTTGACTGATCATAAAAATGGATCAAATCAGTCATAAACCATTTACAACTACTGTACATGACCTGATTGCTATCGCTGCTATAAAATGTCATCGGAATAGAGCTGTCACGATTTAGAGATGTCCAGCCCAGAGCAGTAAGAGAATCTCATGTTGCTAAGTAGCCTGCCTGTCTAAGGGGTAGGGCAGTGATGACACAGTGAACCCCTGAACCATGGTGTGATGTGGTCATATCACTCACTATACACTGCAGACTGCTCTTGTTCCTACTTCCTACTGCCCTTAAGTGAACTTTCAAGATGGAACACTTAATGTTATCACTTTTTTATCAGCTTTCTTTCCCACGTGGCTGTTCTTAAAGGCATTTTTTATTGTTTATTTATTTAACCTTTATTTAACTAGGCAAGTCAGTTACCAACGGTATTGAATGTTAACTGAACACGTTGTATGGCGCGACCAAAAGGACATTGTTTTGTGTGTGATGACTGAACAGTATAAGCAGTCCTGACCGTTCAGACGTTTCGGTCACACTGTCTGTTAGAGGAATGGAATCCACATGCTTGTTCTAAATAGGGGGCTTAATGTGACTACTGAGTGTGGCTGGTCAGGCCAGAAGTGAAGTGTGTGTGTGTGTGTGTGTGTGTGTGTGTGTGTGTGTGTGTGTGTGTGTGTGTGTGTGTGTGTGTGTGTGTGTGTGTGTGTGTGTGTGTGTGTGTGTGTGTGTGTGTGTGTGTGTGTGTGTGTGTGTGTGTGTGTGTGTGTGTGTGTGTGTGTGTGTGTGTGTGTGTGTGTGTGTGTGTGTGTGTGTGTAAGGAGACTGAGACAAAGGACTAAGGGTTACATAAGAGACTATGCTTGTGAGAGAGGCCCTGCAGTCCTAGGCTTGGTGTCCAAGTCTCTCTGCCTGCCTGTATATCTGCCTGTCTGCCCTTGGACAGTGTAACCCAGGAACGCTAGGTGGCTTGAAAGGTGGCCTGGCCTGGGGTGATGCTGCTCCTGTTGTTTTTTTTAGCAGGGTAGGAATCACCAGAGGATCACAGGACGTGATGAAATATTAAGTAGTGTGGCAAGGTCAGCTAGCAGACAGACACCCAAATAGCACCAGAGCTGTTTGACAATAACAGCAGCTAGGTCCTAGTAGAGAATGGTAGAGTGGTACAATAACACCAGCTAGGTCCTAGTAGAGAATGGTAGAGTGGTATAATAACACCAGCTAGGTCCTAGTAGAGAATGGTAGAGTGGTATAATAACACCAGCTAGGTCCTAGTAGAGAATGGTAGAGTGGTACAATAACACCAGCTAGGTCCTAGTAGAGAATGGTAGAGTGGTACAATAACACCAGCTAGGTTCTAGTAGAGAATGGTAGAGTGGTACAATAACACCAGCTAGGTCCTAGTAGAGAATGGTAGAGTGGTACAATAACACCAGCTAGGTCCTAGTAGAGAATGGTAGAGTGGTACAATAACAGCAGCTAGGTTCTAGTAGAGAATGGTAGAGTGGTACAATAACACCAGCTAGGTCCTAGTAGAGAATGGTAGAGTGGTACAATAACACCAGCTAGGTTCTAGTAGAGAATGGTAGAGTGGTACAATAACACCAGCTAGGTTCTAGTAGAGAATGGTAGAGTGGTACAATAACAGCAGCTAGGTTCTAGTAGAGAATGGTAGAGTGGTACAATAACACCAGCTAGGTCCTAGTAGAGAATGGTAGAGTGGTACAATAACAGCAGCTAGGTCCTAGTAGAGAATGGTAGAGTGGTACAATAACACCAGCTAGGTCCTAGTAGAGAATGGTAGAGTGGTACAATAACAGCAGCTAGGTCCTAGTAGAGAATGGTAGAGTGGTACAATAACACCAGCTAGGTCCTAGTAGAGAATGGTAGAGTGGTACAATAACACCAGCTAGGTTCTAGTAGAGAATGGTAGAGTGGTACAATAACACCAGCTAGGTTCTAGTAGAGAATGGTAGAGTGGTACAATAACACCAGCTAGGTTCTAGTAGAGAATGGTAGAGTGGTACAATAACACCAGCTAGGTCCTAGTAGAGAATGGTAGAGTGGTACAATAACACCAGCTAGGTCCTAGTAGAGAATGGTAGAGTGGTACAATAACAGCAGCTAGGTCCTAGTAGAGAATGGTAGAGTGGTACAATAACACCAGCTAGGTCCTAGTAGAGAATGGTAGAGTGGTACAATAACACCAGCTAGGTCCTAGTAGAGAATGGTAGAGTGGTACAATAACAGCAGCTAGGTCCTAGTAGAGAATGGTAGAGTGGTACAATAACACCAGCTAGGTCCTAGTAGAGAATGGTAGAGTGGTACAATAACAGCAGCTAGGTCCTAGTAGAGAATGGTAGAGTGGTACAATAACACCAGCTAGGTCCTAGTAGAGAATGGTAGAGTGGTACAATAACACCAGCTAGGTTCTAGTAGAGAATGGTAGAGTGGTACAATAACACCAGCTAGGTTCTAGTAGAGAATGGTAGAGTGATACAATAACACCAGCTAGGTTCTAGTAGAGAATGGTAGAGTGGTACAATAACAGCAGCTAGGTCCTAGTAGAGAATGGTAGAGTGGTACAATAACAGCAGCTAGGTCCTAGTAGAGAATGGTAGAGTGGTACAATAACAGCAGCTAGGTCCTAGTAGAGAATGGTAGAGTGGTACAATAACACCAGCTAGGTCCTAGTAGAGAATGGTAGAGTGGTACAATAACACCAGCTAGGTCCTAGTAGAGAATGGTAGAGTGGTACAATAACACCAGCTAGGTCCTAGTAGAGAATGGTAGAGTGGTACAATAACAGCAGCTAGGTCCTAGTAGAGAATGGTAGAGTGGTACAATAACAGCAGCTAGGTCCTAGTAGAGAATGGTAGAGTGGTACAATAACACCAGCTAGGTTCTAGTAGAGAATGGTAGAGTGGTACAATAACAGCAGCTAGGTCCTAGTAGAGAATGGTAGAGTGGTACAATAACAGCAGCTAGGTCCTAGTAGAGAATGGTAGAGTGGTACAATAACACCAGCTAGGTTCTAGTAGAGAATGGTAGAGTGGTACAATAACACCAGCTAGGTTCTAGTAGAGAATGGTAGAGTGGTACAATAACAGCAGCTAGGTCCTAGTAGAGAATGGTAGAGTGGTACAATAACACCAGCTAGGTTCTAGTAGAGAATGGTAGAGTGGTACAATAACACCAGCTAGGTTCTAGTAGAGAATGGTAGAGTGGTACAATAACACCAGCTAGGTTCTAGTAGAGAATGGTAGAGTGGTACAATAACACCAGCTAGGTTCTAGTAGAGAATGGTAGAGTGGTACAATAACACCAGCTAGGTTCTAGTAGAGAATGGTAGAGTGGTACAATAACACCAGCTAGGTTATAGTAGAGAATGGTAGAGTGGTACAATAACACCAGCTAGGTTATAGTAGAGAATGGTAGAGTGGTATAATAACACCAGCTAGGTTATAGTAGAGAATGGTAGAGAGCTACAATAACACCAGCTAGGTTCTAGTAGAGAATGGCAGAGTGGTACAATAACACCAGCTAGGTTCTAGTAGAGAATGGTAGAGTGGTATAATAACACCAGCTAGGTTATAGTAGAGAATGGTAGAGAGCTACAATAACACCAGCTAGGTTCTAGTAGAGAATGGTAGAGTGGTACAATAACACCAGCTAGGTCCTAGTAGAGAATGGTAGAGTGGTACAATAACACCAGCTAGGTTATAGTAGAGAATGGTAGAGAGCTACAATAACACCAGCTAGGTCCTAGTAGAGAATGGTAGAGTGGTACAATAACACCAGCTAGGTCCTAGTAGAGAATGACACAGTGGTATTGAGATAGCACAGCAAGGAGTGCACAACTAAAGAGATAAACGATAGATATACAGAATCACTATAATAAGGTAAACAGGATAAAACGGAACAAATCTGTGGTAAAAACAGTCAAATAGAATAACTATAATAATGTAAAGATATCTTTAAGTCTACACCATGTCACATGTGTTTACAAAGTAACCATACTGTGTGTTTTTTTAACTGACATATTTTCAAATATACAATCTCTAAGTGTTTGTGCACTTACTGTACATTTAAATTGATAGATTGAGCATCAATGTCTAAAATCAATCATGTACTCCATTTTGGGGCAATCGTGTCGTTATGTGGATCCTTTAACTGTTTTTTGACAGAGAGCACTATCAGAGGAAGTAGACAGACAACAGAGAGCACTATCAGAGGAAGTAGACAGACAACAGAGAGCACTATCAGAGGAAGTAGACAGACAACAGAGAGCACTATCAGAGGAAGTAGACAGACAACAGAGAGCACTATCAGAGGAAGTAGACAGACAACAGAGAGCACTATCAGAGGAAGTAGACAGACAACAGAGAGCACTATCAGAGGAAGTAGACAGACAACAGAGAGAGCTATCAGAGGAAGTAGACAGACAACAGAGAGCGCTATCAGAGGAAGTAGACAGACAACAGAGAGCACTATCAGAGGAAGTAGACAGACAACAGAGAGCACTATCAGAGGAAGTAGACAGACAACAGAGAGCACTATCAGAGGAAGTAGACAGACAACAGAGAGCGCTATCAGAGGAAGTAGACAGACAACAGAGAGCACTATCAGAGGAAGTAGACAGACAACAGAGAGCACTATCAGAGGAAGTAGACAGACAACAGAGAGCACTATTTGCAACGGTAAATGAAAATGAGCATCCAGGTAGTCCCTTCCTGTTTCAGTATGTGTTTTTTTCCTTCTGATTGTTGCCTAATGAACACAACACAGCCTGGCAGCAGCTATGTGAAAGCCTGAGTGAGGAGTGTCAGTGGACTTTAGAGCTCAGTTGATGATGTTGCTAACTTGGACCCTGGCTACCTTCTGTCACTGGAAACCAATTAAGAACAGAATGTCTCAAACTTTAACCCTAAAGGCAGGACAGTGTCTAGATTAGGGTTGCAAAATAAACTCCCTGGTTTTCCAGAAACCCTGTTTGAATTCTGGATTTCCTGTTTATTCCCTCTTGATTCCATGAATCCTCCAACAGGGATTCTGGGAAAACCAGAGAATTTATTGAAAGTTCACAGAATTTTGCAACCCTACAATATCTAGTCCGGATAGATAGTCAAACAGACAAGGTCTCACTTACACTGACAAGTGACACTCCAACAATTGATAGTTTATCAGATTTAAGGCAGGATTCAATCAGATCAAGCGTTAACTAGTTAACGGCACAGCTGATGTTTTGGTGGTGTCGGAGGTGTAACTGCATTAGAGCCGTCAGAGCAGAATGTCTTCTCGTGTGGTCATTGTCACACAGCCACACCCCTCCCACTCGCGTTACAAGTTCAGAATGAGTAAATGTAGGCAATTTCTGAAAAAAATTACACTCAAATTGAAAATCACAAAACAAAATTGAGGATTTCTATCAGCCTAATAGAGGGGCAGATGACAGCTCACATTCCAGTGCTCAAACTTCTAAACCAGTTAGGATTTATCTTAATGCGAATCCATGCAGCCAATGGCAATGTCCGCTTGTGGATTTGACAGCTCTCACTTCCAACACTGCCAAAACAACTGCCATGTGGGTCTTGGCTAGCGCAGATCTGACAGAATCTAGCCTAAAGTCTCACTGACAAACAAATATATATTTCCTTTCCTGAGTCAATCTGCCCAGTGCCGCTCCTAGGGCCTGCTACAGCTGATGGTGCTAGATGTCAACAAGAACATGGTGATGCTGTTGCAATGTATGGCCAAACAATGTACTGTATTTAGTGAGGACAGACGAGTGAGTCCGCAGGGCATGAACTTTCATGGACATGGCAGGTGTGGGCCGAGGGGTTAGAAGGGTTAGTGAAATGAGCTCTGTTGACACAGGCACGCTTTGGGAACTCACCCCACCGATTAATATTCTGGCATCCGAAACATTCTGCAACATTCCATCTAACCACGGCTAGGTGGCTGCACCCAAATGACGGGAATTCTCCCAGAGAAAGCCACCGTAATGCTGATCTTCACACGCAGGAATTCAACGCGTGTTTTCTTTCCTACTTTCCTGACGTGGGTCAGGTTCATGTCCTGTAGCTGCAGACTCTGCCCCAGGGGGAGATTGTGTGTGGCGGTGTTTCTCATGGCAGAAACACTCGACAATGTCAGTGTTTAGTTTCCACACACTACCACTCCGTTTTGAAACAAACTCTGACCACGGAACAATGGCAGGCTTGTTAGTGTTTCTGCTGCCCGTGCGCTCGGCTGCTTCATAAGCAGGTTACAACACTGAGGAAGAGGGTGCTGTGGTTTACACGCCTACAGCACAACACAGTGGGTGTCAGAGAGGTGGAGTGAGTTATAGTGCAGGTCTATGGGGTGCTGTTTGTAACATGCTGTATTTTGTGAAAACTATGAATTTCGTGCAACAAAATACAAACATGCAAAGAAATATAGCATGCAACAAACGCCCTTGTTCCTGGAAAGAGGGACAGATGTAGAAGACTTCAGAGTGCTGACACTCTACTCTGAAGTGTGTTGGAAGGAATGTGGACTGTTGATACTGGGTATTATCTCAGAGGTCCCTCTTCCTGTCTTGAATTACCTGACTTTTGGTGGTATTTAGGTGGTATTACCTGCACAGTGTAAATGAATCTACAGCATCCCATTGGTTCCTTCATGAACATCCCCCCATCGAACATCCCATTCATTCCTGCATGAACGGCCCCCTTCGAGCACCCTATTGGTTCCCTATCATTACACAGTCCCCTTATGCTGGGGACAATAAAAGGCCACTCTAAAATGTGCAGCTTTGTCACACAACACAATGCCACAGATGTATCAAGTTTGAGGGAGCGTGCAATTGGCATGCTAACTGCTGTAATGTCCACCAGAGTTGTTGCCAGAGAAATTAATGTCAATTTCTCTACCATAAGCCGCCTCCAATGGGGTTTTAGAGAATTTGGAAGTATGTCCAACCGGCCTCACCACCACAGACCACGTGTAACCATGCCAGCCCAGGACCTCCACATCCGGCTTCTTCACCTGCGGGATCATCTGAGACCAGCCACCCAGACAGCTGATGAAACTAAGGAGTACTCAGTACTCAGTTTCATCATTCTGATTGTGTAACAGAGTCCGCCTGCTGTGTAAGGGAGTCCTCCTTAGGACTAGCTGGCTAAGCTAGCACACGGTGTACTTCTCTCCCACCTGCTGAACACCTGCCCTCGCCGTCGTTACCTGAACTGCGGGAAAACAGTGCCTGTCAGGCAAGGGATGAAGTACACTAGCTACCGTTGTCACCCCACCCCTTATGTGGCGTTTATCGGTGGCTGGCATCCAACGTTATTGTGCATTAACGCCACCAACTGTACTGGAGCTCCCTACCCCCTGCTTCTCCCAAACGTAAACATTTACCAATATAAGTATAAAGAGGGGTTCCTGCAGATGCAGGAACGTCCACATGCAGGAACACCTCCGAATTGCCGGGCACAATTGCACCCTTCTCCACTTGTATGCACACTATGCGTGAATGCAGTTTGCCTAGGCTACGGTCGCCGTGCTTAGCCTACCCTATCGCTCGAATAAGATGCAAAGTGAATACCCTGGTGGCATGTCGCCATTACTGAGAGTAAGACTGGTAGGTAAACATACCTGGCATGTGATGCGGCACCTTTCTGTTTTGACAGGCGGGATGCCGACGGAATGGAACAAGCATGTTTATGGCAGTATTTCTAAGAAGTGCATATTGGCTATGGACAGTTCACTGGACATCAGATACATGGTGAAATAATGCTACGTTTTCCCCACATTAAAATATACAATCTTTGAAATATACTATATTTGTGTAAGTATCATAGAGGTGGGCATGCCTCATTTAATTGTATGCATGCACAGGACAACAATGTAGCCACACAGGCCTTATATCTAGCTGTCACTGTAATGTTATTCTGTATCACTCACCACCCGTCACACCACACCCGGATGGTTCGTCTTCTCTTCTCCGGACTGCAAGCTGTGGCGCCGAGGTTCGTCCCTGCATCTTTCCCTGTTGTGTTCATTGGGTGATGTCCGTTCTTGATCATTTTGTGCACGAAAAGACTACGATGATATTATATATGATATTTCAACGTAGCCTATATCCTGGACAAGCAACCCCTAGTAATAGCACGAACGAAGACACAAATATACCTGCACCGTTCGATTTTATGTATAGGCTTTGTCTAGTGTATGTCCCTTTGCAGGATAGCCGGTTTCTGCATAGAAGTGACGGCTGAGCAGCAGAACCGTGGGACAACGCCTCCTATCCCGGGGAAGTGGCGTCACATGGCATTGGATCGTACGATGACTACTAGTGGATAGCCGACATATTGTTACATAATAGAGGCATGCTCCACTGTCATGTGATTAGATCTGGATTTACATGTAAGGCTAACCACATTAAGAATATAGTTACAGTGTGAAATTAAAATGAAATAGAAGAGGCCCTGTTCTTCACATTCATTGTTTAACATAAAGGCTACAATAGGCTACATCCATAATCCATCAAATAGCAGGTCCCAGAGCCGGCAAGTCCCTTAGAATAGAATATAACCTACATATATACAACAGAATAGACACATGTCGAATAGAAAAGTCACGTATAAAATATAATATACACGTGTAGAATATAATAAACACTTATAGAATAGAACAGAATATACATGTATAGAATAGAATACAATATACGCCTATAGAATAGAATACAATGTACACATATGCCTGTAGAATAGAATATACACGTATAGAATAGAATACAATATACGCCTATAGAATAGAATACAATGTACACATATGCCTGTAGAATAGAATATACACGTATAGAATAGAATACAATATACGCCTATAGAATAGAATACAATGTACACATATGCCTGTAGAATAGAATATACACGTATAGAATAGAATACAATATACGCCTATAGAATAGAATGTACACATATGCCTGTAGAATAGAATAAACACGTATAGAATAGAATACAATATACACCTATAGAATAGAATATACACATATTCCTGTAGAATAGAATAAACACGTATAGAATAGAATACAATATACGCCTATAGAATAGAATACAATGTACACATATGCCTGTAGAATAGAATAGAATATACATGTATAGTATAGAATCGAATATACACATATAGAATAGACTAGAATCTACACATATACCTGTAGAATAGAAGAAAATATATACGTAAATAATAAAATAGAATGTATAGAATAGAATATAGACATATAGAATATAATATACACGTATAGAATAGAATATACACGTGTAGAATAGAATATACACATATAGAATAGAATATACAGATATAAAATAAAATAGAATATACACATACAGAATATAATATACACGTTCAGAATAGAATATACACATATAGAATAAAATAGAATATACATATATAGCTGAAAATAGAATATTCACATATAGAATAGAATAAACATATAGAATAGCATGTACATATGTAGAATAAAATAGAATATACACGTATAGAATAGAATATACACATATAGAATATAATATACACGTATAGAATAGAATATACACAAATAGAATAGAATATACATATGTAGAATAAAATAGAATATACACGTGTAGAATAGAATATACACGTATAGAATAAAATATACACATCTAGAATAAAATAGAATATACATATACAGCTGTAGTTCACTGTATAACAATTCCAGTGGGTCAGAAGTTTACATACACTAAGTTGACTGTGCCTTTAAACAGCTTGGAAAATTACAGAAAATTATGTCATGGCTTTGGAAGCTTCTGATAGGCTAATTGACATAATTAGAGTCAATTGGAGATGTACCTGTGGATGTATTTCAAGGCCTACCTTCAAACTCAGTGCCCTTTTGCTTGACATCATGGGAAAATCAAAAGAATTCAGCCAAGACCTCCACAAGTCAAACGCCTGAAGGTACCATGTTCATCTGTACAAACAATAGTACGCAAGTATAAACACCATGGGACCACGCAGCCATCATACCGCTCAGGAAGAAGACGTGTTCTGTCTCCTAGAGATGAACGTACTTTGGTGCGAAAAGTGCAAATCAATCCCAGAACAACAGCAAAGGACCTTGTGAAGATGCTGGAGGAAACGGGTGAATGTATGTCCACAGTAAAACGAGTCCTATATCGACATAACCTGAAAGGCCGCTCAGCGAAGAAGAAGCCAATGCTCCAAAACCTCCATAAAAAAGCCAGACTACGGTTTGCAACTGCACATGGGGACAAAGATCGTACTTTTTGGAGAAATGTCCTCTGGTCTGATGAAACAAAAATAGAACTGTTTGGTCATAATGACCATCGTTATGTTTGGAGAAAAAAGGTGGACGCTTGCAAGCCGAAGAACACCATCCCAACCGTGAAGCACAGGAGTGGCAGCATCATGTTGTGGGGTTGATTTGCTGCAGGAGGGACTGGTGCACTTCACAAAATAGATGGCATCAGTCAGGAAGTTAAAGCTTGGCCGCAAATGGACAATGACCCCAAGCATACTTCCAAAGTTGAAGCAAAATGGCTTAAGGACAACAATGTCAAGGTATTGGAGCAGCCATCACAAAGCCCTGAACTCAATCCTATAGAACATTTGTGGGTAGAATTGAAAAAGTGTGTACGAGCAAGGAGGCCTACAAACGTGACTCAGTTACACCAGCTCTGTCAGGAGGAAGGGCCAAAATCCACCCAATTTATTATGGGAAGCTTGTGGAAGGCTACCCGAAACATTTGACCCAAGTTAAACATTTTAAAGGCAATGCTACCAAATACGAATTGAGTGTATGTAAACTTCTGACCCACTGGGAATGTGATGAAAGAAATAAAGCTGAAATAAATCACTCTCTACTATTATTCTGACATTTCACATTCTTAAAATAAAGTGGTGATCCGAACTGACCTAAGACAGG
Source organism: Oncorhynchus clarkii lewisi (assembly GCF_045791955.1). Taxonomy (NCBI): domain Eukaryota; kingdom Metazoa; phylum Chordata; class Actinopteri; order Salmoniformes; family Salmonidae; genus Oncorhynchus; species Oncorhynchus clarkii. The sequence goes on from NW_027258359.1 coordinate 60,384, forward strand.
AAATTTTTACTTGGATTAAATGTCAGGAATGGTGAAAAACTGAGTTTAAATGTATTTGGCAAAGGTGCATGTAAACTTCCAACTTCAACTGTACACGTATAGAATACAATTTACACATATAGAATAAAATAGAATATGCACATATAGAATAAAATAGAATATACACATATATAATAAAATAGAATATACACATTTAGAATAGAATATACACATATAGAATATACACATACAGAATAGAATATACACATTTATAATAGAATATACACATATATAATATACACATACAGAATAGAATATACACATTTAGAATAAAATATACACATTTAGAATCAAATCAAATATACACATATACCTGTAGAATAGAATAAAATATACACGTATATAATGAAATAGAATATAAACATACAGAAAAGAATATACACATATAGAATATACACATATAGAATGGAATATACACATATAAAATATACACATTTAGAATCAAATCAAATATACACATATACCTGTAGAATAGAATAAAATATACACGTATATAATGAAATAGAATATAAACATACAGAAAAGAATATACACGTATAGAATATACACATATAGAATAGAATATACACGTATAGAATATGCACATATAGAATAGAATATACACGTATAGAATATGCACATATAGAATAGAATATACACGTATAGAACAAAATATACACATATAGAATATACACATATAGAATAAAATATACACTTATAGAATAAAACATTGTATACACGTATAGAATAGAATATACACGTATAGAATATACAAATATAGAATAGAATATACACATATAGAATAGACTATACACATATACCTGTAGAATAGAATATAATATACACCTATAGAATATACATATATATAATAGAATATACACATATACAATATAATATACACATATACCTGTAGAATAGAATAAAATATACACCTATAGAATATACATATATAGAATAGAATATACACATATAGAATAGAATATACACATATAGAATAGAATATACACATATACAATAGAATATACACATATACAATAGAATATACACATATACAATAGAATATACACATATACAATAGAATATACACATATACCTGTAGAATAGAATAGACAAAGAATAGAATACAATACACACATATAGAATGGATACTTAAATGTCCCCAACACAACCTCGAAATACACACATGTTGAGAGGCACAGGGTCAGCCAATGAGCAGAGCCCCTGGCTGGAGAGCAGTTTAGTGGTGAGTGCCTTGCTCAAGGGCATAACGACAGGTCAATAGGCGATTCAATAGCCTGTTTCTCTCTATTAGTTTCTAAGCCCGGATGGGGATGCTTTTCATTTTCTTATCCATGGTGTATTCACAACTAAACAAGTGAGGATTTGCAGCAAAACAAGTGATCATTTTGCTACAGTGTGTAGCAAAATGTTTTTGCAAAGTAAAAACTTGTCATATTGGACAAATTAAAGATAGTCCCTCCCTGTTCCGCAAAAAAAAAAAAATGTTGGTACCTAGTGAATACACCCCAGGGCCCAGCCCACCGTTGTCACGTTCTGACCATAGTTTTGTTATTTTATTCTTTGTTTTAGTATGGTCAGGGCGTGAGTTGGGGTGGGCAGTCTATGTTTGTTTTTCTATGTTGGTTTTTGTGTTCGGCCTAGTATGGTTCTCAGTCAGAGGCAGGTGTCGTTAGTTGTCTCTGATTGAGAATCATACTTAGGTAGCCTGGGTTTCACTTCTGGTTTGTGGGTGTTTGTTTTCCGTGTGAGTGTTTGGTCCACACGGTACTGTTGTCGGTTTTGTATATTCACGTCACCGTTTGTTGTTTTGTTCAAGTGTTCTATTGTCTTTATTAAAAAAACATCATGGACACTTACCACGCTCCGATCCTTCTCGCTACTCCTCCTCAGAAGAGGAGGACGAGAACCCTTATAACCGTGTTTCTAGTAAATACACACGAGGGCCCAGCCCACCGTGTTTCTAGTTAATACACCCCAGGGCCCAGCCCACCGTGTTTCTAGTGAATACACCCCAGGGCCCAGCCCACCGTGTTTCTAGTTAATACACCCCAGGGCCCAGCCCACCATGTTTCTAGTGAATACACCCCAGGGCCCAGCCCACCGTGTTTCTAGTTAATACACCCCAGGGCCCAGCCCACCGTGTTTCTAGTTAATACACCCCAGGGCCCAGCCCACTGTGTTTCTAGTTAATACACCCCAGGGCCCAGCCCACTGTGTTTCTAGTTAATACACCCCAGGGCCCAGACCACCGTGTTTCTAGTTAAAACACCCCAGGGCCCAGCCCACTGTGTTTCTAGTTAAAACACCCCAGGGCCCAGACCACCGTGTTTCTAGTGAATACACCCCAGGGCCCAGCCCAAAACACCCCAGGGCCCAGCCCACCGTGTTTCTAGTTAATACACCCCAGGGCCCAGCCCACTGTGTTTCTAGTTAATACACCCCAGGGCCCAGCCCACTGTGTTTCTAGTTAATACACCCCAGGGCCCAGCCCACCGTGTTTCTAGTTAATACACCCCAGGGCCCAGCCCACTGTGTTTCTAGTTAATACACCCCAGGGCCCAGCCCACTGTGTTTCTAGTTAATACACCCCAGGGCCCAGCCCACTGTGTTTCTAGTTAATACACCCCAGGGCCCAGCCCACCGTGTTTCTAGTTAATTCACCCCAGGGCCCAGCCCACCGTGTTTCTAGTTAATACACCCCAGGGCCCAGACCACCGTGTTTCTAGTTAATACACCCCAGTCCATTCTGGGTGATGTGGTCACAAGCAGGGGATTCCTCTATCATACCTCCTGCTGGGTCATGTGGGTAAAAACCTGTTAAATCAAATCAAAGTTTATTTGTCACGTGCGCCGAATACAACCTTACAGTGAAATGCTTACTTGCAGGCTCTAACCAATAGTGCAAAATAAGGTATTAGGTGAACAATAGGTAGGTAAAGAAATAAAACAACAGTAAAAAGACAGGCTATATACAGTAGCGAGGCTATAGAAGTAGCGAGGCTATATACAGACACCGGTTAGTCAGGCTGATTGAGGTAGTATGTACATGTAGATATGGTTAAAGTAACTATGCATATATAATGAACAGAGAGTAGCAGTAGTGTAAAAGAGGGGTTGGCGGGTGGTGGGTGGCGGGACACAATGCAGATAGCCCGGTTAGCCAATGTGGGGGAGCACTAGTTGGTCGGCCCAATTGAGGTAGTATGTAAATAAATGTATAGTTAAAGTGACTTTGCATATACTATAAACAGAGAGTAGCAGAAGCGTGGGGGGCGGCACACAATGCAAATAGTCCGGGTAGCCATTTGATTACCTGTTCAGGAGTCTTATGGCTTGAGGGTAAAAACTGTTGAGAAGCCTTTTTGTCCTAGACTTGGCACTCCGGTACCACTTGCCATGCATTAGTAGAGAGAATAGTCTATGACTGGGGTGACTGGGGTCTTTGACAATTTTTAGGGCCTTCCTCTGACACCGCCTGGTGTAGAGGTCCTGGATGGCAGGCAGCTTAGCCCCAATTATGTACTGGGCCGTTCACACTACCCTCTGTAGTGCCTTGCGGTCGGAGGCCGAGCAATTGCCGTACCAGGCAGTGATGCAACCAGTCAGGATGCTCTCGATGTTGCAGCTGTAGAAGCTTTTGAGGATCTTAGGACCCATGCCAAATCTTTTTAGTTTCCTGAGGGGGAATAGGCTTTGTCGTGCCCTCTTCCCGACTGTCTTGGTGTGTTTGGACCATTCTAGTTTGTTGTTGATGTGGACACCAAGGAACTTGAAGTTCTCAACCTGCTCTACTATAGCCCCGTCGATGAGAATGGGGGCGTGCTCGGTCCTCCTTTTCCTGTAGTCCACAATCATCTTACCCCCAAGCCACCCCTTAGTCTTGGTTACGTTGAGGGATAGGTTGTTATTCTGGCACCACCTGGCCAGGTCTCTGACCTCCTCCCTATAGGCTGTCTCGTCGTTGTCGGTGATCAGTGTCAAAACGCATATCCAATGAGATTTTGTTTTACTACAATGTAAAAACACTTTAAACTGAGCCATGTTGGTTTAAAAAGCTGACTCTTCCAAATGAAAATTGATCACTGTTGTGTCGTCTGCAAACTTAATGATGGTGTTGGAGTCGTGCCTGGCCATGCAGTCGTGGGTGAACAGGGAGTACAGGAGGGGACAGAGCACGCACCCCTGGGGAGCCCCAGTGTTGAGGATCAGCCTGGCAGATGTGTTGCTACCTACCCTCACCACCTGGGGGCGGCCCGTCAGGAAGTCCAGGATCCAGTTGCAGAGGGAGGTGTTTAGTCCCATGATCCTTAGCTTAGTGATGAGCTTTCAGGGTACTATGGTGTTGAACGCTGAGCTGTAGTCAATGAATAACATTCTCACATAAGTGTTCCTTTTGTCCAGGTGGTAAAGGGCAGTGTAGAGTGCAATAGAGATTGCATCATCTGTGGATCTGTTGGGGTGGTATGCAAATTGGAGTGGGTCTAGGGTTTCTGGGATAATGGTGATGATATGAGTGATATGGGTCTGTAGTCATTTAGGCAGGTTGCCTTTGTGTTCTTGGGCACAGGGACTATGGTGGTCTGCTTGAAACATGTTGGTATTACAGACTCAATCAGGGACATGTTGAAAATGTCAGTGAAGACACCTGCCAGTTGGTCAGCCCATGCCCGGAGCACACGTCCTGGTAATCCATCTGGCCCCGCAGCCTTGTGTATGTTGACCTGTTTAAAGTTCTTACTCATGTCGGCTACGGTGAGTGTGATCACACAGTTGTCCGGAACAGCTGATGCGCTCGTGCATGCCTCAGTGTTGCTTGCCTCGAAGCGAGCATAGAAGTGATTTAGCTCGTCTGGTAGGCTTGTGTCACTGGGCAGCTCGAGGCTGTGTTTCCCTTTGTAGTCTATAATAGTTTGCAAGCCCTGCCACATAAGACGAGCATCGGAGCCAGTGTAGTATGGTTCAATCTTAGCCCTGTATTGACACTTTGCCTGTTTGATGGTTCGTCGCAGGGCATAGCAGGAATTCTTGTAAGTTTCCGGGATAGAGTCCCGCACCTTGAAAGTGGCAGCTCCACCCTTTAGCTCAGTGCGAATGTTGCCTGTAATCCATGGGGAACACCTTCCTAATGTTGAGTTGCAACCCCCTCCTTTTGCCCTCAGAACAGCCTCAATTCATCGGAGCACTCTACAAGGTGTTAAAAGCGTTCCACGGGGCCCATGTTGACTCCACTGTCTCTCACAGTTGTGTCAAGTTGACTGGATGTCCTTTGGGTAGTTAACAATTCTTGGTACGCATGGGAAACTGTTGAGCGTGAAAAACAGCAGCAGCATTGCAGTTCTTGACACAAACTGGTGTGCCTGGCACCTACTACCATAGCCAGTTCAAAGGCACTTAAATATTTTGTCTTGCTCATTCACCCTCTGAATGGCACACATACACAATCCATGTCTCAATTGTCTCAAGGCTTAAAAATACTCCTTTAACCTGTCTCCTCCCTTCCATCTACACTGGTTGAAGTGGATTTAACAAGTGACATCAATAAGGCTTTAACCTGGTCAGTCTATGTCATGGAAAGAGCGCCAAATATGTTGTCCACTCAGTGGGTACTGCTTCAACATGCAATAATTTCCCTCTCCCTCTCTGCACTACCTATCCATGTCCAGCAGAGGGAGCAAAGCTCCACCGTATATTGTACACATGCTATCACACTATGTAGGTACTCAGAGTAGAATGTAGATTACTTGAACATATTGTGTTCAGTAAGCACATTAAATAATACATCGATTTGTCCTTGCCTTTATTAACACAACACATTATGAAAACCTAAATTGTCCATAGTTTTTGACTGCTGCATATAGATTAGACTATATATTTTCCATGATATCCATTTGCAATGATAAAGGTATTGCTGACACAATACACAACACATTACACACCGAACACGACAAGCTAGGGAGTAGCACAGCTCCAGCCACAGCCCTCCCTAAAAAAAAAATCTGGATTGCACTGGCATTCGGTTTGCACCGGCAACCCACTCGAACCTCAAGGCTACCACCACCCCCAAGAGCAGAACCAGACACCATGGGGCTTGAAGTACTGTCTACTGCCTGGACTGCTGATGTTTTGTGCAGCTATCAGTCATGCAGCACATTACCAAAATAAGTGAGTGGATACCAGTGAAAGAACATTCAAAGAGCTTGTATTATTCAATGTATATTAACCTAAAATATAAACGCAACATGCAACAATTTCAAACATTTTACTGAGTAACAGTTCACATAAGGAAATCAGTCAATTTAAATAAATGCGTTAGGCCCTAATCTATGGATTTCATATGACTGGGCAGAGGTGCAGCCATGGGTGGGCCTGGCAGGGCATAGGCTCACCCACTGGGGAGCCAGGCCCAGCCAATCCAAATGAGTTTTTCCCCACAAAAGGGCTTTATTACCCCCCACCCCCTCGGACGATGCCACAGGTGAAGCAGCTGGATGTGGAGGTCCTGGGCTAGCGTGGTTACACGTGGTCTGAGGTTGTGAGGCCGGTTGGACATACTGCCAAATTCTCTAAAATGACTTTGGAGGCAGCTTATGGTAAAGAAATAAACTTTGAATTCTCTGACAACAGCTCTGGTGGACCTTCCTGCTGTCAGCGTGCCAATTGCACGCTCCCTCAAGACTGGAGACATCTGTGGCTTTTTATTGTTCCCAGCACAAGGTGCACCTGTGTAATGATCATGCTTTTTAATCAGTTTCTTGATATGCCACACCTATCAAGTGGATGAATTATCTTGGCAAAGGATAAATTCTCACTAACAGGGATATAAACAAATGTGTGCACAACTTTTCAGAGAAATAAGCTTTTTGTGTGCATGGAACATTTCTGGGATCTTTTATTTCAGCTCATGAAACATGGGACCAACACGTTACATGTTACGTTTATATTTTTGTTCCGTGTAGTTTGCTGTTTATGGGCAACTCTGATAATAACTATTTTTTATAGATTTGTCCTCTAAAACGATGACATTTGGAGGAAGCGGCATGATAAGCTTTGGCAGAGTCGGGCATGGTGGTAAATTAACACCACGGCTCATGGGGATGATGGTAACATTAATTGTGTGGTTGGTGGCAGCGGGCATCAGGCGGGTTTAGGATCTAGGACAGTGCACCTGCTACACAAGTGTCCTAGATTGCCCACCAGATCACTTTAACCCAACCCGTCAAATTAATCAAGTCTTCAGAGGCCATAGAGCCCGTTTGGGGCAGCCATCAGGGGAGGGGGGGGGGGGGGGGTGATGAGGACAGAGAGACCGTCTGGGGCAGCCATCAGGGGAGGGGGGGTGATGAGGACAGAGAGACCGTCTGGGCAGCCATCAGGGGAGGGGGGGAGGGTGGGGGTGATGAGGACAGAGAGACCGCCTGGGGCAGCCATCAGGGGAGGGGGGGTGATGAGGACAGAGAGACCGTCTGGGCAGCCATCAGGGGAGGGGGGGAGGGTGGGGGTGATGAGGACAGAGAGACCGCCTGGGGCAGCCATCAGGGGAGGGGGGAGGGGGGGGGGGGTGAAGCATCTGATGAGGACAGAGAGACCGTCTGGGCAGCCATCAGGGGAGGGGGGGAGAGAAGCATCTGATGAGGACAGAGAGACCTGTATGAGCTGATAGGAGGGAATGGTTGTACAAAGAAGCAATGCAGGGTTACACATGACAGTTACACCCTGTTGGCACCATCTTCCTGACCCCAACCACACTGTGCTGGTGTGGATATGTACCTTTCACTGTGCTTTACATCACAGTTCCCACAACTACAGTGGATGGATGTGTAACCAGGCCAGCGCAATACCAACAGCTCTGCTCAGTTTGGTTCAGCTCAGTAGCCTAGTGGGGAAAATGTATTAGTCTAGACTCTAGACAGAACCATTAGTTCTTTGCTAACCAGGTTCCCCACATAAAATATGTTCTGAATGTGAGTCAAGGTATAGACATTCATGTGATGGGTGATGTCTGATGTGATGAACCATGTGTTAACACTGAGGGACCCAGGAGGCCCCGAGGGACAGGGGATGACTAACTCACTACTCTTCCTAATCTAGGACAGCTAGGCACACCGCACATCCTTCATGACTCTCATGTTTTAGTCGTGTTGGGCCAAAAATATGTCCGCCGAGGTTAGTCAAACTGGGTCGCCCGCCCGACGGCTTTTTTTGGATCACAAAAAAAAAGAAGTAAATTGTGCCATCTAAATGATCTCCGCCTCCTGAAAAGCCACCCTGGACAGCAAAAAGCCTTCCCCGTCAGTTTATTTTTACTAGCATCAAAGTGGGTCAATGACGCCACAGAAAAATATGACGAAACCTCATTTCAACATTTCAACAGTGTCTGAATGGGCCACCACAGGAAGAGAGGGTCACATCTAATAGTCCTTTTCAAAACCTTTTTATTGGTCATATAGAAAATAAAGTAAGCTGTATCAACAAACATACTATATATACACACACACATCAATAACTTAGACATTTCAGAGAACCACGGTTAAAACCACAGTCATTATATATGAATACATCATATTACTTATCTACAGATTGCAAAAAAGTACAATAATTTACAAATAGTTAATTGTAACTATTCTCTGTTTTCCATACAAAGTACTGCAATATCTTATTACAACCCATACAGAAAAATAACAAAAACAGTTCATAATAACTTGATATACCATTCAGACACTTCCAACAGCTTTATTTTCAGACTAAATACCTTTGAAACATAGACCTATACTCGAGTGAGAAATACCTGCACAGTCAAATGTTCACCAAGCATAATTTGATTCAAAAAAGCCTACATATCTCTACTAGAGCTAGCAAACCGTCACACAAGTGCTGATAAGTTATTCATCCTCTCCAATACAACTGGCTTTTAAACAAAAAGCCATAACTAAGTAAAAACGAGATCCGCTGCAGAACAAATTAATTCCAGTGTTTTTAAGATCAATATCAGATACACATTCAACGAACAAAGACAAACAAATAGAGTTTCAGGAGACAATGAGCAGTAATGATTGAATTAGCAGCATGGTAGGAACCAAACTAATCAAACCACAAATGACAACAGAAATTGCAAGTGGCCCTTATGTTACTCAGGATTGTGTTCCTGGTCACTTCTTCTACTTCAGGACATAACATCCGCCCTGTTTTACAGATTGTATAATCACACATCTATAGACTGTATAATATCTGTAGGTTTAGTCTTTAGGACAGGTAATACCAGTCTTCTAATCTATGGAGTGATATTTGTGACAACAGAAATTCAATTTGTGAACACATTCAGTTTCTGCTGGTTCTAATATCACTCCATAGTGTTCGGGTTTAGGGGTTTCTGTCAGGGGAAGTCTACTGTTAGAGAAGGGTTAGTCAGGCATTGGGCTACTTCCCCTAGACTAGAATCCCTTTAGACGGGCATCACAGTGAGTGAACATCTGGGGTGTGTCCAGTGAGGGTGGAACGCTCAACAACGTTGCAGATACAAATATAAACGAATGGATCTGACACAATTCCCAATTCTATCATGACAGGTAATCATATCTGTTCTACACAATGTATTTATATCTGAACAGTTGTACCCTCTAGCAGTTCCCATGGTTTTCATTCTCCTTAACCAACATAAACTAAGGGCCAACTGCAGTTTGGTGTGTGTGTGGGGTAAAAGAACAACGCCACAAGAATTCCAATCCAAAACACAAGAGCTGTTGGTATAAAAATCATTAGACCACAGTCACTATTACAACAATATAGACTACTCTTCTAGCTTTACTCTCACGCCTGTCCACTGAGTTTGCATATGTATAAGGGTCACTTTTTCACGACGGTCAACACTACCTACAGTAGCTACCTACTATACACCTGTGTGTGTGTGTGTGTGTGTGTGTGTGTGTGTGTGTGTGTGAGACTCCCTCTCCAGAAGAGATACATGTACAGTGAGCACCACATTGGACAGTGACCATTTTTTTGTTATTTTGGTTCTGTACTCTAGCACTTTGAGTTTGGAAGGATAGAATGAGGGTGAAGTGCAGACTGTCAGCTTTAATTTGAGGGTATTTTCATACATATCGGATAAACCGTTTAGAAATGACAGCATCTTTTGTACATGGTCCCCCCATTTTAAGGTAGTACAAGTGTTTGTTGAATTGGCTTCACAGATGTGTCGTTAGGCAGGTGTATTCATTGGTGTCGTTAGTGAATGCAGGAGAGCTGTTGATGAATAGTATTGATTGTAGACTTTGCTATTGCCTTTGGAGGTTGTTGTTGGGGTGTGACATCATGAGGAAGAGGGCAGTGTCCATGCAAATGAGGCTGGCCGTCATAAGGCTCAGAAATGAAAATCAAACAATCAGGAACATTGCAAAAACCCTGGGCATGCCCAAGTCAACCGTTTGGTTCATCATTAACAAGAAAAAAATTAACCGGTGAACTAAATTATGTCAAAAGACCCGGTTGTCTGAGGATGACCACTGTAGTGGATGACCGGAGAATACTCTCTATGGTGAAGAAAACCCCCCTGACAAAAGCCCAACAGATCAAAAACATTCTCCTGGATGCAGGTGTAGATGAGTCAGTCTACCATACGTAGAAGACTACACCAGCAGGACTACAGAGAGACTACAAGATGCAAACCACTGATGAGTCTGAAGAACACAAAGGCCAGATTACAGTTTGCTAAATAAAAGCATCTAAAAGAGCCCCAAGAGTTCTGGGGAAAAAAAGTATTGTGGACAGATGAGACAAAGATGAACATGTACCAGAGTGATGGAAAGAGGAAAGTGAAGAGAAAAGACATGCCCATGATCCAAAGCATACCACCTCATCCGTGAAACATGGTGGAGGGGGCGTTATGGCTTGGGCCTGTATGGCTGCCAGTGGAACAGGCTTCATCGACAATGTGACTGCAGACAGAATTAGAACAATGAGTTCTGAAGTCTACAGAAATATTTTATCTGCTCAGATAAATCCCAATGCCTCCAAACTCATTGGACGGCACTTCATCATGCAACAAGACAATCACCCTAAACATATTGCTAGAGCAAAGAAGGGGTATTGATGGCCAAAAAGTGGAAAATCCTTGACTGGCCGAGTCAATCACCGGATCTGAATCACATTGAACATGCAGAAGAGGAGACTGACGGCAATAAGTCCCCGAAACAAGCAGGAACTGAAGATGGCTGCAGTACAGGCCTGGCCGAGCATCACCAGGGAAGATACCCAGCGTCTGGGGATGTCGATGCATCGCAGACTTCAAGCAGTCATTGCATGCAAAGGATATGTGATGAAATATTAACAATGATTACTTTATTCTACATCATGTTAAACTGCCCAATGTTTTTTGATGCCCGAAAATGGGGTTGACTATGTACAAAGCTTCTATAATTTCTAAACAGTTCATCCAATATATATGAAAATACCCACAAATTAAAGCTGACAGTCTGCACTTCACCCTCATTGTCATTGTATCCTTTCAAACTCAAAGTGCTTGAGTACAGAACCAAAATAACAAACAAAAAATGTCACTGTCCAATGAATTATGGTGCTCACTGTACATATGCAAGAAAGGTCATAGGTCAGGATGCCTTTTTAACATTGTGAAGACACAATAAGGTTCACTCCACAAGACTGCCACAGCAACAAGAACGACAACACCCAAACTGGGGAATGTCAAGAGTCATATATATCCATGGATTATCTTCTAGTCAATGGAAATATCTAAGTGTGTTCAGAAGACATAGTGAGGATGTTTTAGCGTACATACACTATATACTAGGGCTGTGTCTGATGGCACCCTATTCCATATATAGTGCACTGCTTTTGGTAATGCAGGGAAGTGTCAATTTCAGATGCCCCCTGATCAGATGTGAGCTCAGAGGTGTGGGGAATAGCATATTAGACACTGGAGTGTAGACCTATTCTCTCCTGTTCAGGTCTACCTACCATACAACTTCAAGTGCTGTGGGTTCCTCCTGTTCAGGTCTACCTACCATACAACTTCAAGTGCTGTGGGTTCCTCCTGTTCAGGTCTACCTACCATACAACTTCAAGTGTTGTGGGTTCCTCCTGTTCAGGTCTACCTACCATACAACTTCAAGTGCTGTGGGTTCCTTCTGCCTTCCTGGACTATTCTAGCTACAGGCTAACAGTCTGGGTCCTGGATCATTTGGACATATTCAGATCTCTGTTTCCTAACCTTTTCCTCTCAGCTGCTCTGTTTTAAAAGGATATGTTCAGTAATTCACAACTTAATGCTGGTGGTATCCTTACCCTGATAGACGTCTATGAGCCAGGAGAAACTGTGATGATTGGTTTTTACATTACTTAAAGGTGTTCTGGCATCACTTTTTGAACATTTGCCCCCCATCACTCCCATAGATTTTTAGCTGGCAGAGGATCAAGTTGGGTGAAGTTTATATTGGTTTATTGTTTAAAGAAATTCAAACCATGGAATACAGTTTCTCCAGGCTCATATAGATATATTCAGGGCAAGGAACCATGTGACATGAAGTTGTAAAATACGGAACATATCCCATGTCATTACATAGATACTATCACCTTTTAAAGGTAAAACTGATTACTGATAAATCCCTCTTACAGGGTCAGAAGACAGGGTGACCACTTGGCCCGTAATTAGCATTCCTGGCAGCAGGTTGATCTTCCAGATCTTCATTTGGTGTCTGAACAAAAAGTCCTTTTAGAAAAATTGTTAATGAGCGACTATCAACAACAAGTGCCATCCCTAACAGCTTCTTCTCAGAGCTGCAATGGTTTATTTTCAGGGCAAACTTGTTTTCTCCTGAGCAGAACAAGCTGGAGATTAGTGCATGTTTACCCTCACAAAAACCATGAACACAACCTGACAGTCAGGAGATGACCTGTTATTAGTCACCTGTATAAAGCTGCATGCTGAGCCTCCCTTCTCATAGTTAGAATGAGAAGAAGTTATTTATTCAAGGAGAACTTTTACAATGCTTGGCTATACGGTAAGAGAGTGTCAAAGATTTTGATTTTGCTTAGTCTTTGAAAAAGTCAATTGTGAGGCTATTATCCCTTCGCAAATTGCAAGTAGTCCCCTTTGGTAAATGGATAAGACAATAACAGTTGAATCTAAATCAGAGGTGATGTTCCCCTGGGATTGAAACCAACGAGAGGGGAGGAGGGCCACTTAACGGGGATTCAAAATGAACCAAGGGCCTTATCTTACCCCTATGCCTGCTCGGTCGACAGTAATAACGTCGACAGTAATAACGTCGCAATGACAAAAACATTTGTGAATCACAGCTAGTGGAAGAGATATCACAGATGCCAATATGGATGAAGACAATAGATGATGTTTACACCAGCTATATTATCTCTATTACAGATTCCTATAGAAAATACCACGGCATGACATCTATACAGTGAACAACACTGCCAACTGTCACTTATACACATCACGTCACGCGCTACCCCACACAGTACGCGCCTAGTCACTAGAAAAAGCTACCAGCCTCCAATAGTAAGCCACTTTTGGTACAATTGCAAAAAGGATATCACAGGTTTTTTTGTCTGAAGTTTTCTTTTCCAGTGTTTCTATAAACAACGGCAGATGCTCGTCTATGCATCAATACAAATCAAGAACTCTAAGTCAACGACTTCTAGAATACACACACGTTGACAACTAAACAGTAAAGCTTGTTGTGTGAATATTATTTTGGAATATGTGACCAGCCAGTTCACATGTTATTACATACGCACAAAAAAAACTACTTATTTACAAAACAGTTCCAACTTATTTACTCGATGGAGCACAAATTGAGTTTTAAATGTTTTGAGGATAAAAAAAAAATGTCCTCCCAAAGCATAATCATCACAAGATCTTGTAAAAACATTCTGCTTCTCAGATACTGGAGAAAGAAACAATCTTGTAATCCTGGAATGGCATTGTCAACTCCAACATCACACCTATTATTATTATAATAATAATCATCCCATACCAAGTAGGCTATCGTATTATTTTGCAGATCAGATCGACTCATTCCACTTACATTAAACTATGTAACTTCCTATTTGTCAGTGCATGTGTGTATTATTGCATCTCCTGTTGGTCAAATTCTGTGACAGGCTGACCTGAACCTAAATAAATGCTCAACTTAACAGAATTTCCTGTTTAGTTTTTTTTTACCAACTAAAATCACATGAACTGGTCTGATGGGTGAGTTACTAGTCCTTACTGAAGGTTGCTCACAAGACATCAATACCATACAGTGCATTTCCCTCTTCTCATAGTCAGTGCATTCTAACAGGCCCAGGCTTGTTGCTAACTGCAATCACTCTTTCTCCACTTGTGATACGGAGAGAGGGCTAAGAACTTGAAGCATAATGCCAACCGGGTGTGGCTAGACTGTTGGTGGCTAGTAGTTATGAAAGAGTGCATTTCCACATCACAACCCTGTGTCGGGACGGAAAAGACTCAAAGAGGGGCCATCTGTAGGAAACAAACAAACACTCAAACACTTAGTACCATGTACAAAAACACACAACTCCATCGAGAGCTCCACTTCCAACACCAGATGGAGTGACATCAATTATGGATTGGGCTGCGTCGTACGACCTTCCTGGACTCACGTGACCTTTAACCTTTTGGAATCAGTATGTGAAAATACACTATAGAGGAAGGATGTGTATAGTCCAGCGGAGGCTCATTGTAATGGCTGGAATAGAATTCATGGAACAGAGTCAAACATGTGGTTTCCATATATGTGTTTGATACCGTTCTATTTATTCCATTCCAGCCATTACAATGAGCCCGTCCTCCTATAGCTCCTCCCACCAGCCTCCTCTGGTGTATGTATTTCTGCTTGTACAGTGCCAAGGCAGAATGGAAGTATGGTTTATACTACTAAAGGCTGTCTGATAAGGGTTGGTGTGGCCTCTGCTGCTGGCCAATTGAAAGAGTGTTACTAGCTGGTACAAAGGTCTGGGGGGGTTGTGATGTGTGTTCTGGCCCAAAAGACAGACAAGGGAACTAATCCTGTGCTCCATGATGATACACTGACTATAGTACACGTTGTTTCATTAGTCTGATAACTCTCCACGCAGCCCAGCCCCGATACTACGACCTGGCTCCCGTCTTGGACTTGATGATGGTGATGACGCTGGTGGCCGTGGCCACCTTCCCAGGGACCAGGGGCCCCATGACCCCCCGACCCCCTGGGGTTAAGGCTACAGCCGGGCTGCGCGCCACAGTCCTGGCGAAGCTCTGCAGGGCCTCGTACTTGGAGCGCAGCGAGTCCAGCTCCACCTTCATGGTGGCGTTCTCTGTGGCCAGCTTGTCCACCTCCAGCTGCAGCGCTGTCTTCTGCTTCTCTAGCTCCTCCTTCTGGGTGACCCGCTTGACGCGGCAGCTGGCGGCGTAGCCACGGTTCTTCAGGGTGCGCCGCCGCTGCTTGAGCTGCAGGATTTCGTCCTTGGTGAGGCCGCGGAGGTGAGCGTTGAGCTCCCGGACAGACATGGTCACCAGTTCGTCGTCCGTGAGGCTGGTCCCATTCTCCCCTGGCTCCTTCTTCACCTGAGAGGGAAGTGAAGGGGGGGTGATTTGATTCATTTTGGAGGTAAAACATTTTTCAGTAAAAAATACAAAGCCCAGAGGATAACTCATGAAAGCATTATACAGCAGTTATTTTCAATGTGGTCCAAAGAGCAGGGGAAAGGGAGGGGATGTGGTCAAAGAGCAGGGGAAAGGGAGGAGATGTGGTCAGGAGGAGGAGGAGGAAGGGGGACAAAGAGCAGGGGAAAGGGAGGGGATGTGGTCAGGAGGAGGAGGAAGGGGGGACAAAGAGCAGGGGAAAGGGAGGAGATGTGGTCAGGAGGAGGAGGAAGGGGAGACAAAGAGCAGGGGAAAGGGAGGGGATGTGGTCAGGAGGAGGAGGAAGGGGGGACAAAGAGCAGGGGAAAGGGAGGGGATGTGGTCAGGAGGAGGAGGAAGGGGGGACAAAGAGCAGGGGAAAGGGAGGGGATGTGGTCAGGAGGAGGAGGAAGGGGGGACAAAGAGGGAGAAGGAGGAAGAGGAGTGATGACAAGTATGACTAGAGTACAGATGGTAAGAAGAACACACTGTCAGTGTGGGGAGAAAAGGTAAGAGAGACAAAGGTTAAGGTAGGGGTCTATGTACTTCTTTGGTTAGTTTACCTTCAAGGCTTTGTTTCCCTTGTTTGTAGTAGTCATGCCACGAGAGCCGCTTCCAACGACACCACTTGTTGGTCTGTGGAAGAGAAGAACTTCAATAAGAATCCATATAGCCAGAGGAGAAGAACAGTGAGGTTTCACGTCAAATAGAGAAGAACATGAGAAGAACAGGAAAGGTGATCAAAAAGATCTGTTCCTCAAACTCAGAATCCAATGGAGGAAAAGGTCATTGAGGAGGGACCTTGGAAATTCTCTAATACGGTTGAGAAAGAATCGAGGAGATTGTGCAGAATAGAGGAAAGGAAAATTGTGACGGAGCCATTCGTTTTCAGAGATGGAGCAGAGACTTCAGCTCTTCCTCTAAAAGTAACAGGCAGGCCAATCAGTAACAGGCAGGCCAATCATTTGTGCAGCTGTGAACTAAAGGACAGTTGGCATTTGACGGTTTGGCACAACTACAGCAGTAGCGACTGTCACTTTGATTTATTAGAAAACAAACCATCAGCGAGGAACTTCCTCAACGAGCAGCCACCAGGCAGGAAACACCTCAACTGAAAAAGTCCCCATCCTACTGTATGTACCTCAGACTAATACCTCAGACAAACAGCTCTAACACACACACACACACACTCACTGTACACACCACACACACACACACACACACACACACACACACACACACACACACACACACACACACACACACACACACACACACACACACACACACACACACACACACACACTTTAGAAAGAACTCAGTCTGGGGAAAATGTTTAAAACACATGTAAAAGACAAGTGTTTATTATTCGACAAGTTCAGGTAGTCCATCCCCGTTTGGTGACTGATGAATAAAAGATGACTGGGGAGGGAAACTGTATTCTAGTCAAGTCCATCCTATTCAACTATTGCTGTACATATTCTATTCTAACCTACGTATTCTTCAAATAAAATATATATTCTATCCAGTGTCTATACATCCCATCACACACACATACAGTGCATTCTGAAAGTATTCAGGCTCCTTGACTTTTTCAACATTTTGTTACATTACAGCCTTATTCTAAACTGGATAAAAAATATTTAAAAAATCCTCAATCTACACAAAATACCCCATAATGCCAAAGCGAAAACAGGTTTTTAGAATTGTTTGCAACTCTTTTTTAAATTAAAAAACAGAAATACCTTATTTACGTAAGTATTCAGACCCTTTGCTATGATACTCGAAATTGAGGCCAGGTGCATCCTGTATCCATTTATCATCATTGATGTTTCTACAACTTGATTGGAATCCATCTGTGGTCAATTTAAATGATTAAATGATCAGACAGGATTTGGAAAGGCACACACCTGTCTATATAAGGTCCCATGTTAACAGTGCATGTCAGATCCAAAACCAAGCAATGAGGTCGAAGAAATTGTCCGTAGAGCTCCGAGACAGGATTGTATCGAGGCACAGATCTGGGGAAGGGTACCGAAACATTTCTGCAGCATTGAAGGTCCCTAAGAACAACGTGGCCTCCATTCTTAAATGGGCCTTTGTCAGGGACATGACCAAGAACCCAATGGTCACTGACAGAGCTCCAGAGTTCCTCTGTGGAGATGGGAGAGCCTTCCAAAAAGGTCCACCATCTCTGCAGCACTCCACCAAATCAGGCCTTTATGGTAGAGTGGCCAGACGGAAGCCACCACTCAGTAAAAGGCATATGGACATCCAGCTTGGTTTGCCAAAAGGCACCTAAAGGACTCTCAAGACCATGAGAAACAAGATTCTCTGGTCTGATGAAACTAAGATTACACTCTTTGGCCTGAACGGCAAGTTTCACGTCTGAAAGAAACCTGAAGAAACAATCCCTATGTTGAAGCATGGGCGGTGGTAGCATCGTGCCGTGCGGATGTTTTTCAGCGGCAGGGACTGGGAGACTAGTCCGAATCGTGGGAAAGAGAAGAAATGGGAGAAACTCTCCAAATACAAGTGTGCCAAGCGTCATATCCAAGAAGACTCAAGGCAGTAATCGCTGCCAAAGGTGAGAGTACTAGCCTACTGGTGGTGAAGAGATAGAAGACAAAGAGGAAAAGCAGGAATCCATAGGAACAGAATATTACCTGTAGTAGGGTTGCAAAGGGTCGGAAACTTTCCGGGAAATTTTCCATGGGAAGTTAAGCCCTGGAATGTTTTTTACAAGTCAGCTTATAACAGTGAACCTTTTTGTGGGATACACATAAGGCAATTCCAGATCTTGTGGCATATTTTGGTTAAACTATCCCCAATTCAATGGAATTGCAACCCTCTGCATGCACAGTGCATTCTTCCATCACATGTACAGCTGATTCTCAATATCTTGCACACTAATAAGATGCTATTGCGTCCATACTAATACACTGTCTGAGGACTAAATGCTTTCTGGTAAGTTTTGATTACAATACTGTATGGGGTGAATATTTTATGACATATATAATTTATTTGTTAACTAGTAAATAGTAGCCTACAGCCATGTGTGTTCAAATAATTTCTAACTTGTGAACAATTTCTGCTAGCTAGTTTTTGCTACCATGTGGGGTTTAGCTTGCTTGAGCCTGCTGAGGAGTGTTAATTCACCTGTTTCCATACACATTTTATTTTTAAACAACTCCTTTTGTAAGATAAATGTTTTATCTAACTGCTTAACTATTTATCTACATGGAATTGTAGTTGTTTTTTTCCTCTTTTTTTTCTAATCTTTACAGATAAAATGCCACGGGCATCTTCTGATGTGTGGAGACATTTCCCTGCAGCTAATGTAGAAGGAAAAGATGAGTACATTTGCAAATACTGTGCCAAATCATATGTGAAGAAAGCAACAAATATGCTGTAACGCACTTTAGGTGTAGTGGGTGCGGAGTCAGGCGCAGGAAGAACAAGGTAGAGAACAATGTTTTATTCCGGCACAGAGAAAAATGGTCACGCCAATACCGGGCGCACATACGAGACCGGCCCAAAACCAGGACCCAACCCGTCCGGAGGAAAAACAAAGGGAAACGCACCACCACAAACATACACAGAGGACAAATAAGCCCGCACAAAGAGCAGGCGGGCCTTACCGGCTTAAATAGCCCAAATAAAACCTAAACAAGAAACAGGTGTAACTAATAAGACAAAACCAACAGAAAAGGGAAAAGGGATCGGTGGCAGCTAGTAGACCGGTGACGACGACCGCCGAGCGCCGCCCGAACGGGAAGAGGAGCCACCTTTGGTGGGAGTCGTGACAGATGCAGAATGATCTGGCCAAGTGCATTAAGTTCCCTCAGCAATCACAACAAGCGACCTCTGACAAAAGTCCCTCTACTTCTATTCAATGTGAAAATTATGAATCAGGCACCTTATCGATAGCAATAGCTTATGGTCCTCCTGGAAAAATATGTTTTTTTGACTCAATGGAGAAATGTAGTCAGAGAAATGCTAATGAATGTCTTGCTTGATGCAACTGGTTCACCTCTGATGCCCACAGGCAATGTGTATTGGAAGAGATTTCTGAATGTTCTTCGCCCAGCATACACCCCTCCAACCAGACATGCTTTATCTACTCATTTGCTGGATGCAGAGTTCAACAGAGTTCAAGTGAAGGTCAAGCAAATCGTAGAGAAAGCAGACTGTATTGCAATCATCTCTGATGGGTGGTCGAATGTTTGTGGGCAAGGAATAATTAACTACATCCCCTCCACCTCTCAACCAGTATTCTACAAGAGCACAGACACAAGGGACAACAGACACACCAGTCTCTACATTGCAGATGAGCTGAAGGCCGTCATCAATGACCTTGGACCACAGAAGGTATTTGCACTGGTGACAGACAAGGTTGCTTGGTCTAAAGTGGAGGAGTCATTGGCTGTGCTGCTAATGCATTGAATCTGCTCCTCAAGGACATCATGGCACTGAACACAATGGATACACTCTACAAGAGATCCAAGGAAATGGTTAGGTATGTGAAGGGTCATCAAGTTATATCAGCAATCTACCTCACCAAGCAAAGTGAGAGGAATAAGAGCACCACATTGAAGCTGCCCAGCAACACCTGTTGGGGTGGTGTTGTCATTGTGTTTTACAGTATCCTGGAGGGAAAGGAGTCCCTCCAAGAAATGGCCATATCAGTCTGCCAATATGGACAGCCCCATCAAGAGGAACCTCCTGGATGATGCATTTTGGGAGAGAGTGGTAGCAGCCCGAAACCTATAGCTGTAGCCTTTGCATGGATTGAGGAAGACAATGCTATCCTGTCGGATGTTCAGACTCTGCTTGCAGATGAAAGAGAATAAATCCGTACTGCCCAGCCCACTTCACTGTTGCTCCAAGCAGAGGAAACTGCAGATCTGAAATGCATCAAAAAGAGTGAAGACTTCTGCCTGAAGCCCATACACGCCGCAGCGTACATGTTGGAACCCAAGTATGCTGGCACAAGCATCCTGTCTGGTCAGAAGGCCTATGGTGTCATCTAGAGGTCGACCGATTATGATTTTTCAATGCCGATACCGATTATTGGAGGACCAAAAAAAAGCCGCTACCGATTAAATCGGACGATTTTTAAATATTTTTTATTTGTAATAATGACAATTACAACAATACTGAATTAACACTTATTTTAACTTAATATAATACATCAATAAAAAATACATCTATTTAGCCTCAAAAAAATAATGAAACATGTTCAATTTGGTTTAAATAATGAAAAAACTAAGTGTTGGAGAAGAAAGTAAAAGTGCAATATGTGCTATGTAAGAAAGCTAACGTTTAAGTTCCTTGCTCAGAACATGAGAACATATGAAAGCTGGTGGCTCCTTTTACATGAGACTTCAATATTCCAAGGTAAGAGGTTTAAGGTTGTAGTTAATATAGTATTTATAGGACTATTTCTCTCTATACCATTTGTATTTCATATACCTTTGACTATTGGATGTTCTTATAGGCACTTTAGTATTGCCAGTGTAACAGTATAGCTTCCGTCCCTCTCCTCGCCCCTACCTGGGCTCGAACCAGGAACACATCGACAACAGCCACCCTCAAAGCATCGTTACCCATCGCTCCACAAAAACCACGGCCCTTGCAGAGCAAGGGGAACAACTACTCCAAGTCTCAGAGCGAGTGACGTTTGAAATGCTATTAGCGCGCACCCCGCTAACTAGCTAGCCATTTCACATCGGTTACACCAGCCTAATCTCGGGAGTTGATAGGCTTGAAGTCATAAACAGCTCAATGCTTGAAGCATTGCGAAGAGCTGCTGTTTGAATGAATTCTTACGAGCCTGCTGCTGCCTATCACCGCTCAGTCAGACTGCTCTATCAAATATCAAATCATAGACTTAATTATAACATAATAACACACAGAAATACGAGCCTTTGGTCATTAATAGGGTCGAATCCGGAAAACTATCATTTTGAAAACAAAACGTTTATTATTTCAGTGAAATACGGAACCGTTCCGTATTTTATCTAACGGGTGGCATCCATCAGTCTAAATATTACTGTTACATTGTACAACCTTCAATGTTATGTCATAATTACGTAAAATTCTGGCAAATTAATTCGCAACAAGCCACGCGGCCCAAACTTTTGCATATACCCTGACTCTGCGTGCAACGAACGCAAGAGAAGTGACACAATTTCACCTGGTTAATATTACCTGCTAACCTGGATTTCTTTTAGCTAAATATGCAAGTAAAAAAATATATACTTCTGTGTGTTGA